>NC_137789.1:126856258-127021290 GCF_963383645.1 Muscardinus avellanarius
TTCTCCTCCTCCTTCTCCTCCTCCCCTCCTCCTCCTCCTCTCCCTCCTCCTCCGTCCCTCCTCCTCCTCTTCCCCTCCTCCTCCCCCTCCTTCCCCTCCTCCCCCTCCTCCCCCTCCTCCTCCTCCTCTCCCCTGCCTTGATGGTACTAGGGATGGAACCCGGAGGCGTTCTACCTCCAAGCTACTCCCTCAACCTTTTTTAATTTTTTTGTCTTTAGAAACCATCTCACGGGTTGCTGAGAGTCTCACTGAGTTGCTGAGGCTGTCCTCACACCTGTGATCCTCTTGTCTCAGCCTCCCAAGTACTGGGATGATGGACAAGTGCTACCACACCTGGCTGTGTTTCTCTTCACTTTTTTCCTGACAAATAACTGCCTACTATGAGGGCACATTTGGTTCTGGGGAACTCTAAACTATGTACCAAACACTGTGGTAAATGCTTAATCTACCCTTACTCATTAGCTCCTCACTACGACTGTTGTGAAGTAAATGTTGTTAGCAACACCATTTTTCAGGTGAGAATACAAAGACTTCACAGAGATTAAACATTTTACCCAAAGACACTGCCAGTGAATAATAAAGAGAGGTCAGCTCAGCGTGCCAGGGAGGAGGGTCCAGCCTCTTTCATGACACTGCTGTTTCCCATCAACACATACTAGGGTTACCGTGCCAGGATTATTTCTCTCTGCTGTCTTTTTGTGTGTGTTTGTTTGCCTTAATTCTTTATTTTTTTTTTTTTGAAACAGGCACTCACTAAGTTGCAGAGGGCCTCACAAAGTTGCTGAGGCTGACTTCGAACCTGGATCCTCCTGTTTCAGCCTCCCAAGTACTGGGATTACGAGCATGCGCCACCATACCTGGCTCTCTGCTATTTTTTTAAATAATATTTTACATGTGATAAATTGTAGAAAATGAATGCATTTTGACAAATACATATGTCTGTAAGATTCAGCCAGATAAAATTCTATACTATTTCTATCACTGCCCCCCCAAGTTTCTTTTCTTTTATTTATTTATTTATTTATTTATTTATTTATTTATTTATTTATTTTACTGGAGGTGGAACCCAGGACCTTTTCTACCTCCAGGCTATACTCCCAGACCTATTTTATATTTTATTTGGAAACAGGGTCTCACTAAGTTGCTGAGGGCCTCATTCAGTAACTGAGACTGGCTTCAAACCTGTGCGATCCTCCCGTCTCAGCCTCCTAAGTGCTGGGATTACAAGGGTGCGCCACCACGCCTGGCCAAAAGTTTAATTCCTTTGGTTCTGAGGAACCATAAACTATGTATCAAAATCCGTGTTAAACATTTAATCTACCCTTACTCATTAGCTCCTCATTATAACTCTTGTGAAATAAACACTGTTAGCAGCACCATTTTTCAGGTGAGAATACTAAGACTTTGCAGAGATTAAACCTTTTGGCCAAAGACACCACCACTGAATAGTAAAGAAGCAAGAGGGGCCAGGTAGGCGATGTCGAGGGGCCAGGTAGGCGGTGTCAAGGGGCCTGGTAGGCGATGCCAAGGCGTCAGGCGGCCAGCGCTGGCCTTCACTTGAAGGGGAGCTGCTCAGCTCCAAGCACAGTGAGTATGCTGTGCTGATATTTCAGATTTTCTAAGTATGAATTTTTAAATGTGAACTCTTCCAACTTTTCAGAAACTAATAAAATTCCTAATAGCATGAGCTAAAACACATTTCCTTTGTTTTGAGCATCTGAATGGGGCCAAAGAAAGTGGCTCGCTTCATCTGAGATGGGAGGACCCCGAGGAAGGCCCTGGTCCCTGCAGTCTTCACACGCAGCTTCCCCACGCCTGCTGCAAGTGGACAGGTGCCATCCGCGCGACACAGTGAACCCGGCCCTTCCTCACCTTCCCCTGCCACCTGCCAATGGCTGCTTTACTGGTTCTTTTTCCCAGTCAGAGTGGCTGGCTGCCGGCATTTCCTGGTTACCTTCTGCTCCCTGGAGCTGGCAATGGAGGGAACCATCAAACTTGGAGACCAAACTATTCCAGCATCTTTGGTCTAGGAAATGCCCTCGCCCCTGTAGCTTCTTAAAAATGTTAATTGCTTGGCATCCTCCACGTCTACATCGGCTCTGGGAGAGTATGTCTTCTTAACAAGCTCTCTAGGACATTTGGCTGTGTTCCTGAAGAATAAGAACCACTGCTCTAACCCATCCCTGGCTTACTGATGCAACAGTGTCCCAGAGAGGGGAGCTGCTGGAAAGAGAGGGGGACCTAGGCTTATAGTTTATAGTTACACAGCAGGGTTGCTGGAAAGAGGGGGCCCAGGCTCCCCAGGCAGTGTCCCATGCTTCCAGCAAAATCATTTGTTCCCGTTCTCCTAAGGCCAGTCTGGTGGTTTATCGGCCCGATTTTCTTGTTTTCTTGTCCTCTCTCCTCTTTGCTGTTGAGTGTCATCATACCGTGGCTCTGGATGGCCAAAGAGGAAGCATCATGTTGGCATCCGAGGGGCTCTCCTGTCTGCCAGTCTAGTGGTGACCCCCCAACAAGGGCGAGACAGCAGGAATGAGCCAGGGTTTGCATAGAGTGCAGAGAGGACTGAGCCCTGGGGACAGAAAGAGTCAGCCCACACCAAGCTGCCCCAAAATGACACGTGCCGAAGAAAATGAGTATCGGGAAATGGCTTCTCCTTTCTTGCCTGTCAGGTTCAGTGTATTAACTAACCCCAAGACCAGCACATCTCCCACCAAAGTGCCATAACAGGTACTGAAGAGAAGTTCTCTGCTATAGTCTGGATCAGGGATGCTGGAATGTTCCCTAAAGCCTATGTATTTATTATTATTAATTATTATTATTATTTATTATTATTATTATTATTATTATTACAGCACTAGTGATTGAACCCATGGGAATTCTATCTCTGAGCTACACCACAAGCCTATTTTATTTTTTATTTTGAAACAGGGTCTCACTAAGTTGAGGAAGGCCTCACAAGTTGCTGAGGCTGGCTGGGAACCTGTGATTCTTCTGTCTCAGCCTCCCAGGTACTGGGATCACAAGCATGTGCCACCATGTCCAGCAAGCCTATGTATTAAAGACTTGTTCCTAGAGTGGTGATATTGAGGTGTGGAATCTTGAAAAGTGAGTCCTAGTGGATGGTGTGTCCTTGAAAGGAATTGTAGGAGCCAGGTATGGTGGCACACACCTGGAATCCTAGTGCGTGATAGGCTAAGACAGGAGACTCAATTTTGCAGCCAGCCTCACCAGCTTAGCAAGGCCCTCAGCAACTTAGTGAGATGCTGTTCCACAATAAAAATAGAATAGGGCTGGGGGTGTAGCTCAGAGGCAGACTGTCCCTGGGTTCAATCTCTAGTACAAGAAAGAAAGAAGGAAAGAAAGAGAGAAAGAAAAGAGAAAGAAAGAAAGAAAAGAAAGAAGGAAGGAAGGAAGGGATTGTGGGATCCTGGTTTGTTCTGCCACACACAACTCCCTCTATTCCACCCTGTCATAGGCCCAAAGCAACCAGGTCTACAGATGATGGACTCGAGTTCTGAACCAAAAGAAACCTCCCCCTATGAATCAATCATCTGGTATTTGTTCTGGGAAGCTGGCTAACACACTTCCTGAAGCGATCTGACCCATTTCAGAAACTACCGAGCACTGATCTCATCGTTTTGATTTTTGCAAATATTTAACCCATCTACAGCAGGCAGAGTGTCACGCGGGCATTGGAGACGAAGACTAAGGCAGAACCCGCCCTCAACGGAGCCAGGCGGATCAGCGAGAGCAGGTGCATGAGGTAAGGGCCCCTCCAGAAGACGCCCCGGGTTGAGAGGACAGACTTTCCAAGCAAGATGATGACCTGTATGTTTTCTTAGGCTTAAGGGAACACATACTATTCAAGTACTGATAGTGTTTGTTCCTGGACTTAGGTGACAAGTGAATCATTCAGCAGAGCTTAAGGAACACGTGGCCTAAGGATGTAAGGGGAGAGAAATAGCAATGGTGCTGAGCCCCAGATGGCGAAAGGCATCCCCCACATCTAGAAAGTCCAGGCTGAGAGCCCACTAGCCTCAGAGATACAGAAAGCAAGCTTCCGAATGCTCAACTATCAGAGGAGATGAGTAAACTAAAGGTTTTGATGAAGAAGAAGAAGTAAAAAAAATCAGAGGAAAAAGCCACCTTGCAGTTGGCTTAACAAAGTATACATAACACACCACCTTGCGTAGATGATTATGTGAATTTCTTCTCTTTTTCCTTCTTTTTTTTTTTTGGTAGTACTGGGTGGGGGTTGAACCCAAAGGCATTCTATTCCTGAGCTGCACCCCCAGCCCTTTGTGGGTTTTCTTTTGTTCTTTGTTTTAAATTTGGAAACAAGCCAGGCGTGGTGGCGCACGCTTGTAATCCCCGCACTTGGGAGGCTGAGACAGGAGGATCGCATAGGTTCGAAGCCAGCCTCAGCTACTGAGTGAGGCTCTCAGCAACTTAGTGAGACCCTGTTTCCAAATGAAGTATAAAATATGTCTGGGAGTATAGCCCGGAGGTAGGAAGCCTCTGGGTTCCACCCCCAGTACCACCAAAAAAAATAAATAAATAAATTTGGAAACAAGGTCGCACTACATTTTAGAGGGCCTCACTAAGTTGCTGGGGCTGGCTAAGAACTTGCCATCCTCCTGTCTCAGCCTCCCAAACCCTGGGATTACTGGCATGAGCTGACATGGCTGGCTCTATGGTGGAAGCAAGTGGGGAGAGTGGATCATAGAGGATTGATAATAAAACCTTCCAGAGTATATTATTATCAGTATAGACTTTGCACTATGTTAAGTGACACTCTGTTAAGTCTGTTAGGTGAATTTAACTATGTGTGGAATACATGCTCCAGTAATCATTTCTTCCTTTGAAGGGGCAAACTCTGGGGAAATGATTCTTTTTATCATAAATCAAAAGGGAAACATTTTATTTTTTAAATTTTGGGTTTTTTCTTTTCTATCTTTGGCAACTTCAGGCAAACAGGTTACTATGGAAAGAACTTGGGTGTGAGAACCACCAGCCCAGGTTGAAATCCTAGGTCTGAGTTTGAGCAGGTGAAGCAGTCTCTCTTCAACCCCAAACAGGACTAGTGCTGCCTGCCCCAGCTGTCATCCCGGGGTGTCATGAAAGTCAAGGTCCTGTTCACTAAAGGGGAGAGGATCTGTGTAGTAAGAGATGGTATGTTAAACACTTCACAAGGGTCAGGCCATTTTATTTTCTCGGGAGTGTCATATGGGAGTTTCTCTAATTGTTTCATGACATGGGTGAGAAATCTGCATTTGGAGTGCATACGTCACTTGTTTGGGGTGCCCCAGCAAAAAGAGTGGCGCAAGTGTGTGTGCCTCTGGGGATGAGCTGTGAACCGGGCGTTATGCAACCACTCCCATCACCTCAAAGCCAGGAAATGTGTGTGAAAGTCTGCTGAGCAGGTGGGAAGTGCTGCCTGGTGAGTTTTCATTGTTTAGCAATGGCCATTGTTTAGCTGGGGCAGAGATAGCCTAAGGGAAGAGGGCGATGTGATCTGCCCCCAAGGACCTCCATTCATTTTAATGGCTCATCATACCCACTGCCTCACGCGGATGCACTGAAGCGGAAATAGCAGAAAAAACATGTTGTTGTTGTTGTTGTTGTTTTAATTTGGGAACGGGCCTTCCTAGTTTCACAATGTCAGGTCTCTGGGCTCACATCTCTCTAGTTCTCTTGCTTTTCTGCTCGTGCTCACATTGGGCTGCTGTGGTCCCAAATATCACAATCCAATGTTCAAACCCAAGAAGACAGCTAGCCAGAGTAATAACCATTAGATCCTCAGTACTTTTCTCTTTTTGATGGAAAGTACATTTACCGAAAGTGGAAATATCTATATAGAAACTCTACAGCACATGTCCCTTATGCCTCTCTGGCTAGGAGACGTGATCTATTAGGATGGGCCAGGCTTAACACACGATGGCCTTGTTTATTTCTTGCTTGCTTCACAGGACTTGGGGGCTGCTGACCTTTCCACTTGTAGTTCTGCCCCCCTGGGACATGTGGCCTCCAACGTCACCGCAACAGCAAAAGAGAGAGAGATGAAAATGCCTAGCTCCTTCTTAACTTACAGGCCCAGAGTGACGCGGATCTGCTCAGCTTCCTATTGGTCCCAATGTGATGGAAAAACCCAGGAAAGGAAACTGCGTGGGGAGCACGGTACACAGCGCGCTGCACGTGGCCACCACTAGGGGGCGCGGCGCGGCTTGGGAATGGCCGCCTGGCGGGAAGCTGCCCCATCTCATTTCCACCTGCCCCCTTATAGACAGGAAGGACGGTTAGAGACAGCGGGAAAGTGTCCCCTGGGGTTCCATGGCCGCTTCTGCCTCTTTCTTCAGTCACCCCTTCTTTCAATATTTTAGTCATCTTTCACTTGTCAGTCTCCCAACAGACTGTAATCACCTCTTCCTCCACCACTTCCTCCTCCTCCTCCTCCTCCTCCTCCTCCTCCTCCTCCTCCTCCTCCTCCTCCTCCTCCTCCTCCTCCTCCTCGTGTGATACTGGGGATTGAACCCAGGGGTAGTCTACATTTCAGCTCTACGCCCAGCCTTTTTATTTTTAGTTTGAAACAGGGTCTTGCTAAGTTGCTGAGGCTGGCCTCAAACCTGTGATCCCTCTGAGGTAGGACAGAAGACCTAAAAGAAATAGGTAGAAAAAAGACAGGGAAGGAAAGAGAGACTGTGCCTTTAAATCTTAAAAACTCCATGATTACCCTCACCTTCACCCTGAGGACCTGTTTTCAAGTTGGCCTGAATTCTTACAAAGTCCTGTAAACCAGAGAGTACATACTTTGTTCACTTATAGAATATATTTCTAGACTTATCAAAAGTCTAGAGAAAGATATTGTTTAAAGCTCAATTTGCTATCCAGTTCCACGTGCTGTCCATCCACTGGACAGTGTCAACCTGAAGATTCTGAGAAGAACCAGACCACGGTCACCTGCTCTGGGCTCCAGGACCACAGGAACCACGCTCATCAGGCTGATATCCCCCATGTACCTCTCACGCTCACCATTTACAACATTCCCTTTAAAAGAAGAGCCACAAGTGATGTGTGCATGTACGCCTCTACCAGCTTGCACCTCATTAAGATGTTTGACTACAGGGCTGGGTGCGGTGGGACACGCTTATAACCCCAGCATTGGGGAGGCTGAGGCAGGAGGATTGCAGTTTGCAGACAGCCTCAGCTACTGAGGCCCTTTGCAACTCAGTGAAACCCTGTTTCAAAATAAAGAATAAAAATAGGGCTGGGGGTGTGGCTCAGAGGTAGAATGCCCCTGGGTTCCATCCCCAGTGCCCCCCCCATCAGATCTATGACTATAATGCACCAATAAAAAAATTTTTTTAAAAGAGCCATGACTTTCCAAATGCCCCTCTCACTCTGGCGGTGGCCTGCATTCTTCCTTGAATACGTATTTCTTGCTTTCCTAAATAAATGTCTATGTCTCTGACTGGCTTGTGCTGAAATGCTTTTCTGCCATGTAAGCCAAGGACCGGACTGGTTCTGAGTTGAGTTACCCTCTGACCCTCACTGATAATTCCTCCCAACCATTCATGGAATTGCCTGGACTCCCCAGACACCGCCCAAACCACAGGGTTACAGGTGTGCATCGCTTTGCGTGGCTCTCTGTGCCCTTCTTGAAGGTGGAGGCTCTGTTCTCTTCCCTTCCCATGCCTGCACTAGGGTTTGCCAGGTAGTAGGTGCTCAGCACACATTTTTAGACCACATGAATGAAGATCTTCTAGAAATAGCGATTCAACTATTTGTATCTAAAAAACGCCTGGCTTTTAGCTTGGGACGATCCGGCAGAGCCAGGTGTGGTGGCGCACACTTGTAATCTTAGTACTTAGAAGACTGAGACAGGAGGTTCACAGGCTCAGGGCCAGCCGCAGCAATTTGGCAAAACCCTGTTTCAAAATAAAGATAAAATAAGAGCTGGGCGTGGTGGCACAGACTTGTAATCCCAGTACTTGGGAGGCTGAGACAAGAGGATCATGTTTCTCAGACAGCCTCGGCTACTTAGTGAAGACTTTTGCAATTTAGTGGGACCCTGTTTCAAAATAAAAAAATAAATTAAAAAGAGCTGGGGATATAGCTCAGAGGTAGGATGCCCCTGGGTTCCATCCCAACTACCATCAAAAATAATAAAATAAGACTGAGGCTATAGCTTAGCCAAAACACCCCTGGGTTCAATACCTAGATCCCCTCTGCACACATAGCAATTTTCAGTATGACCACTGAGGAACGAGAAGTGTGATTCAGCCTTAAACAAACATGGATGCCGAGGAGACTACAAAGCCAACCTCAGGAATGCGGCCATAAATAAAGCAAATATTAGATCAATGACATCAACTAGGACAAACATTTCTTTAAGGAAACAGACTTTTACAAACCCACTTAAAATACCTTAAAACATTTGCCTTTGAGACTTTAACCCAAACCACATTTCCACACTGGAAGTATTGAAAGTCCATGAGACAGGAAGATGGTGCAGGTTCAAAGCCAGCCTAAGCCACTTAGGGAGGCGCTCAGCAACTTAGTGAGACCCTGTTTCCAAATAAAATTTAAAATAGGTCTGGGAAGATAGCCCAGAAATAGAAAGCCCCTGGGTTCCATCCCCAGTACCACAAAAATAAAAAATAAAAATAAATAAGTAAATACATAAAAAGAAAGTCTGTCTTGTGCCCAGAGAAGGCATCAGTCACAGCGACGGTGACTGAGATGGGGGTATAAAAATGTATGGAATAGTGAAGACCAGATGACAATATACTCTCTAAAAAAATAATTAAGGAAGCCGAATAAGTGACACGCAAATAAATGACATCACTGGGCACAGAGAATCACTACCATTGTGGCAGAAATGTTCTGAGGACTGACATGGCCGGGCATCACGCTAGAGTACAGGCACTCTCTGAATTGATCTCTCAGTATCTCAAGAGTGCCATGAGGAGGTACTGTCTTCCAGCCCTTTTTCACTTTCTTTCTTTCTTTCTTTCTTTCTTTCTTTCTTTCTTTCTTTCTTTCTTTCTTTCTTTCTTTCTTTTTTTTTTTTGTGGTACTGGGGATGGAACCCAGGGACATTCTACCTCTGAGCCCCACCCCCAGTTCTATTTTTTATTTTGAAACAGGGTCTCACTAAGTTGCACAGGGCCTCATTCAGTAGTCGAGGCTGGTCTCAAACCTACGATCCTCCTGTCTCAGCTTCCCAAGCCGCAGGATTACAAGCATGTGGCATCACGCTTGTCTTTTTCATGTCCATTTTACTGATTGGCACAGGAAAGTTTTGAAAATTTAATAATTTGCCCAAGGTCATTCAGTTGCTAAGAAGATGATGGGGAATTCTGAAGACCAGGCTATCTGGTTCCAGAGGCAATAACTTTTAACCGTTATGCTTTATACTTGCTCCTAGATTCAGGGGGCTGGACACACATTTGACAGGTGTTTTGCTTACCCGTTACTGTGTAAGAACACACCCCAAAATCTACTCCCTCATGTGTGCTTAGGGCCATTCCTCCTAGGACTTTCACATCCATTTTAATTACTTATTTACTTATTTGTTTTTTTATTTTTGTGGTACTGGCAATTGAACCCAATGGCATTCTACCTCTGATCTACACTCCTGACTCTTTTTATTTTTTATTTTGAAACAGGGTCTTGCTAAGTTGCTAAGGTGATCCTTGAACCTGCAATTCTCCTGTCTCAGCTTCCCAAGTACAGGGATTATACGGCCATGCCCGGGTGAGTTTACTTATTTTATATTCTTATTGGTGCATTATAATCATATACCTTTGAACCTCACTAAGAGGTTCAAAGTCCACCAGACTGCACACAGGTCTTGGGTGCTTCCCTGCAGCTCCGACCTCACGACCTGCCCCTCCTCGTACACAGCAGTGAGATTGGTAGTGACACCTTCACACATGGGCACTGCGCAGTTAGAACGGTGTCATCAGCTCTTCTCTTTCTCTTTCTCCTCCCTTCCACTGTTTCACTGGTCATTTTCCTCAATTCCCTTACTCCATAAAAAACAACAAAATAATATGAGCCCCCCCCACACACACACAGCCATTCATACTGAAGACAAGGTAAGAAAGAAAAATGGTGGGATTATGAGTGATTTTTTTATTCCACTATTTTTGTTTTCTTCTATTTTCACATTGCTTTTGTAATGAGTTTTTGAAAAGGAAAATATGAAAGAGAAGCAGGGAAAATGCTAAGGACTTTATGCCAATTTCAACAAACAATGAAAAATATTCATAGGAAATACTATGGTACCTTATATTTGACTCTTCAGTTTTTTGAAATATTTTTTTATTGGTGCATTGTAACTATACATCATAATGAGGAACATACATGCCTGTAGCACTTGGAGGTTTTCTCTCTGGATCCCACCCCTCTCCTTCCCCGTCCCCATACATGTCACTGAGACTGGTATTGATAATGTATATGTACATGTCATTATTTGAACTGTTGCCTTCGTCAAAGTGCTTATTTAATTCGAGGTTTAAGTGTGTGTGTGCGCGCACGCGGTGGGGATTGAACTCAGGGGCATTCTATCTCCAAGCTACTTCCCAATCCTATTTTATCCCTTTATTCTGAAATACGATCTCAACAAGAGGGCCTCACTACGTAGCTGAGGCTGGCCGTGAACCTGAGACCCTCCTGTATCAGCCTCCCAAGTACTGGGATTGCAAGTATGTGCCACCACACCTGGCTCAGGGTCTAATTTGATTTCTACAACAATGAAGGAGAGGTATTATTTCTATTTTGCAAATGGCAAAAAGTAAGGAGCTAAGCGGTTAAATCTGTGAGGTCAAGCCACGTACTTACTGTCAAAACCAGAGCCAGAACCCCCCTGGGCCATAACCGGCCGACCTCAGACGTCGAAGTCACTCTGGCTTCAGATTTGGAGAGTCCACTTTCTAAGCCACTTCATCTCCCCGTGTGCCCCTCCCCCACGCCCCATGGCTCCATCCCCCCCAGGATCCCTTGCCCCCCATCTCTGGTTTCAGCACTCTAATGTTTCTATGGCATCTGCTTCCCTCCCTCCATCTCAGTCCAGGTTCCTGACATGTGTCTGACTCCAGCCCCACCAGCAAGAGCCACCACTGGGAATTTTGCCAACAGTGTTAGAAAAGAGTGTGTTGGGTTGGCAAGAAGTAGGTAAGAGTTGCTGTGACCTCTTCGCTGGCTCGAGGGGAAGGGCAGGCTGCCTGACACAGCGCTAATCAGAAACAGGGTCAGGGAGTGAAGACAGAGCCCAGTTAGGCTGACACCTGGGTCCAGGTGTGCCTAAAGTAGACCTGCCTCCTGGACCCTGTGCTTCTGAGCCAGTCCAACTTTTTTCTCTTTCTTGTCCTCCTCCTCCCCTCCTCCCCCTCTCCTTCCTCCTTCTGCTCTTCCTCCTCCTCCTCTTCCTTCTTCTTCTTGTTGGTGGTACTGGGGATGAAACCCAGGGACCTTCTACCTCCAGGCTACACTCCCAGACCTGTTTTATATGTTATTTGGAAACAGGGTCTCTTAAGGTAGCTGAGGCTGACTTTGATCCTGCAGGATCCTCCTGTCTCAGCCTCCCAAGCGCGGGGGTTACAAGTGTGCTCCACCACACCCGGCTCTTCTCCTTCTCCTTCTCCTTCTCCTTCTCCTTCTCCTTCTTCTCCTCCTTCTTTCTTCTTCTCTTTCTCCTCCTTCTCCTCCTTCTTCTTCTTCCTCTTCTTTTTTTTTTTAGCTGAATTCCTGTTAGTTGTTAACAAAAACCTCCTGATAAATTTCAAATCCCGGTCGTTTCTCACCTGTGAAACGAGGATAGCAATGCAGGTGCTCACCTCCCCGAGGACAGTTATGAGACATGCACACATAGATCCGTACAAGTGCTCGTCACACAGTAAATGCTACCTATTATTTCTAAGGGGTTAGAAAAAGCTGAAAATTCAGAAAAAATTTATCCTCTCCCCGCCAGAAAAGAAAAAAGAAAGAGAAGGAAAAAGAAAAAAAAAAAAACTTTCCTGTGCAATCAATTATAGGGAATAGAGGAGTAGATCCTATAGTGAAAGCTATGACAAAGGTAACTCACTGATAGTAAGGAATTTCATCAGGAAATTGAGGTTCTAGAATTCATGGTGGGGGAGTCACTAGCCTCAGGTGTTTCCCGTACATGTGCATTCATTCACACACACACACACACACACACACACACACACACACACGCGCATGCACACATGCGCGTGCATGCACACACGCATACTCACCCTCTCAGGGCTCCTCCTGAAGGCCAGGTGATTCTGGGCCCAAGAGAAAACTGAGCCACGCCGTCATAAACGCCAGCAGCAATTGAGAAAGAGTAGGGGAAGGGGGTGACGTAGTTGGCAGGACAGAAGTGGCTGGTTTTGCAATGCAGTCTGGGGAGAGGGTATGTAAACTAGGAGAAAGTTAGCCAGGCCTCGGAGCCTTGTCCTGCATTGGCTGGAGAAAGAGGGGACGCGCGGTATCCACACTGGGGACAAACTTGGTTGAGGCTGGCTGTCAGGCCAGGGAGTCAGGAGTGTGATGAAACCAGGCCGGGGGCCTGAGCTGAGCAAGACAGGAGGAGAAAAGCCGTCACACATACATGCGCGCCCGCACGCGCACGAACACGCTCACTGCATTCAACAGAGAAGGGCACTGTCGTTTGCAAGTTTTCCAATGGAGGCTCAGAGGACTGGCCTCAGAGATGTCCCAGCTGGGAACAGTGTCCCGACACTGGCCGCCCTCTCATGTGCATGTACCGTTGTCGCCCCAGGGCACAGACACCATGCACACCTTACACCGTTGGTGCAGGCCCTGGATGCCAGCAGCTCAAAAACCCCATGACTGCACCCTAAACCCTGGCCTAAAAATAGATTCCCAGCTTCCTTGTACCCTTCCTGTGAAGCCAAGTGTGCCCGGCGTGCCAGTTTGGCTAAAGTCAGGGCTCAGGCCTTGCAGTAGGGGGCTGGGGAAGCTAGTGCGGCCTTTCACCTGGGTGAGGTGGGCATGGACTGCAGTTCAAAAGGACAGCCGACAAGGTTGATACACATCCTTGCAACCCCATTTCCATATCCCTGTGCATGCACGCGCGCACACGTGTGTGTGTGTGTGTGTGTGTGTGTGTGTGTGTGTGTGTGTGTGTGTGATGGAGAAGTGACCCATATCTCACTGCCCCCTTTCCAGGGTGCTTGCCTGCTTAATAATCCAAAGAACTGTCACTTGACCTGTCACCAGCAGCAGGGAGCCCAGCATCCTTCCAGTTGGGTGTCATCTATCTTTAGTCCAGACAACTTCTCCAAGCATCCTCTCAGAGGTCTCGTGGCTCTGCTGGTTCAGGTGTGGGCCAGGTCCCTTCTCCCTCCACCTGTGAAGTGCTGACACACCTTCGGAGCTCTACCAGGCCCTTGGGGAAGACACCCAGCAGGACACAGAAGCCTGGCTCTGATTTGTCACCTCCTTTCCCCTTAAGGGCCAACCTCTGGTTGCCTCTGAGGCCCTATTAAAGGGGCCTCAAAGATGAACGTAAGGGTGGGAATACATAGTTCATTGGTAGAGAGCTTGCCTGCCAGGTGTGAGCCACTGGGTTTGAGTCCCAGCCCTGCAACAACAGGATAAATTATTTATTAAACCAAAAGCATAAGGGCAGAAGTAATTTTTTAAAAGGCATCAGGTTTTGGTCTTATTCTAGATGAAATTGCATTTCAGGGAAGCAGTCGAGAAATTGCCCCCTCCAAGGGTATTCTTCCTTTAAAAAGCCCAGGAAACAGGGTAAAGGTGATGCTGCAGAGTGGTCCCTGCCCAACAGTTACAGGTGGCCAAGCCCGCCAGGAGTGCCACAGACCTGGAAAAGAGGAAGAAAATCTATGGGTGGGGAATGAATCTCCTCTTCCTCGGCTTTCCCAGGTCTATACTGGTCCTGCTAGTGATTTTCAAGCCCACAAAACATGGCCTGTGTTTGTACCTGCCCCTACCCTGGGAGGTTGACATTTCCCAGTTAATTTTTATGTGTTGCTCCGTGCCTGTCTGTTAGATGCCCTTTTCTTCCGTAGGTTCTACTCTGAGTCCCTCTGGACTCAGCTACTATCCTTTCTCACCCCCCATGACATTTTGCCCAAAACCATTTTGGAATACTTGCTCAGTGATCGCATATTTACCTGTGTTTTGTGAGCTTTCCTTTAGGACAAGGGCAATATTTTGTTCTTTGTTGTTGTTTGTTTGTTTTGTTTTGTTGAACAATAGTTCATCTGCTATGGTGCCCTCAACAACTGGCAGAGTGCTTATCAGTGTTTTTCAGTGGAAAGGAGAGATGGATGGATGGATGGACGGATGATGGATGGATGGAATGGTAGATGATGGATGAATTAATGGATGGATGCGTGGATGGATGATAGATTGCTGAATGGAAGGATGCCTGAGCTTTGAGGGACAATGGTCACTGTAGCCAAATGTCACCAGGGGGCAGTGTAGAGCAACTTTCCAAGGCCTCCCCAAGTCTTCCACCAGACCCTGGATAGTGGGTCTTCCAGAGGCTATTCTCTTTTTCCAAATTTTCGTTTGTGAGGAAATAAGTTAAGGACTAAGGGGGAAATGTCTGTGTCCAGGGGCACACAGCCCTCGAGCTGGCCCTCCATGCAGGTCCAGTCCTCTTTCCATTACAGTGCTCACCTTTTCAGGGTCTGGTGGCCCCTCTGCAGGCAAGCTGCTGCCAGCTTTCCGTATCCCCTGCATCTCTTCCTAGGAGGCCACCCACTGGCCACTGGTTAGTGCACACATAAAGCACAGAGGAAACTGAACACTGAGTGCACCTTCCAGGCAGGGGCGAGGCTGAATTCCTAGGTATCTTCCCAACCCCGCCACAGGGTACCTGTGAGAGACACATCTTTATGCTCTGGTGGTGAGCGGCCTCGATGGACTCTGCTTTCCCCCAACACATCTCTTCTCTCCTTTGCAACCTTTATCACCAGAGCTCCTATTTCCTGGGAAATGAAGGACCCCACACTCATAACATGTTCTGAAACATGTTATCGCTCTCCTCAAAAGTTCCCTTTTCTGGGCACTATTCCAACTGGCCCCTGCTTTTTAATTTCCGCCATCTTGTCCTGGAGAACGGGGACAGAGTGGGGAGGGCACTGGTTGGTCATGGTGGCCCCTGCTTTTCCCTGTACATCTTCACAGCAGTCTCCTGAGACCCATGTGTAGATGGTGGAGAAAGACATCTGGAGGGCAAGCTAAACCATACAATTTTCTCTTCATCCATTCATCTACTTCATTTTATTCAATTGTTAAAATATTCTAAGCAACTACTATGTGCCAGATGCTGTTAATAAAAACACAGTCTTACATTTATGAAGTCCTTCCTACGCTGAAGACCAGACATTCATCTTCTTATGTCATCTTGACGCAAGCCTGTGAGGAAGTGCAATTATCCTTGTTCCACAAATGTACAGACAGTCCAGGGAATGGCCCCCCTGCTTGGCGGAGCAGCACCACTGACCTGCAGAACTGGGAATCCCACAGAGGAAGCCATCGCCACCGGTGGCTTCAGGCCCTTCCTGAAGATGTGCTTTAGGCTGTAGCTCAGGCCTCTCCCCTTCAGCTGCACCTCCACGGGCAGCAACAGGGCGATTAGGCACATAATCCCAAGAGCCAGGGGATAAACGATAAGACACAGATCCCCAGGCCTGGGACGCCAGAAGTAGAATTCCAGAATGTTCCAGCAGGTTCAACTCTGCAGCTGAGTTTTATCCTGTCTGACCCAGCATCACCACAGAGCCGCGTCCCAGGGAAGAGCCCTGCCAAGGCCACCGGGTGAGAGTCAAGAAGCGCATCTGCCTACTTTGGGCCTGAGAAGCCATGTGAGGGCATTGTGTTTTGTTTTTTGTTTTTGTTTTCTTTTTCTGTTATAAATATCAGTAACTTCTATAATGTCATCAGCTCTTTTTTTAAATATAGAATTCTTTCTTTCCCTGTATCCTTTTTCTCTTTCTCCCCTCTCTTCTCTTTAATGACTGTCACACTCTGTCCCAAAAGAAAAAGAAGTTTAACAAAAAGTCAGGACAAAATCTTTCAATTAAACACAAATATGGTTAGCTTTGGGTACAACTACATGATCTATACTTTACTAATTTCATTTCTTTTTTTAATTTTTAAATTTCTTAATTTTTTTTATTATTTTTTTGGTGGTCCTGGGATTCCTGGAAACCCTTCTACCTCTGGGCTACACTCCTAGACCTATTTTATATTTTTATTTGGAAACAGGGTCTCTTAAGCCAGCGCGGCTGGCTTCGAACCCGCACCATCCTATCTCTGCCTCCCAAGCGTGGGGATTACAAGCATGCACCACCATGCCCGGTTACCCATTTCACTTCTGACCAGAGGAAAATGAAGCAATCAGGGGCTGGCCTCTGGGAGCCGCTGCCAAGGGGCTGCGTGGTTCCTAGCTGTGTCCTTCTAACTTGTAGCCGAGTCCTGGACAGCAAGAGACAGGCTAACTATTATGAGCATCGAAGGAACTGGAGGGCAGAATAGAAAAACAATGTACTGGGGACATGTATAAAGAATAGAGATTTACTTAGCTCACAGTTTGGGGGCCTAGCATCTGGTAAGGCCCTCTTGATGCACCAGAACATGGTGGAGGACATCACAAGGTAACAAGACAAGCGTCTAGCTTGAGCGTCTCTTTCTCTATTTATAAATCCACAACAGCCATAGTGGATTTTACCTTCTTTCATCCAAACAGCCCCACCTCAAATACCATTGACATGTAGATTGGGGGAAATGGATCAAAAGCTCACCCAACACATGAGCTTTTGGGGGTCATACTCAAACCATAGCAGCAAATTATAAAATAGCATGTACACCATGACCCCCAGCTAGTAAAATATCCTTTGCATGTAGACAGCCCCTGATGCATAGGAAAAATACCAGAAGTTTATATGGCTAAATCCTGCAAGGTAATTTCTGTGTGGAAATATGATGGATACATTTATTTACCCTGAGTTGCTTCTCACAATTTGTAGTTGGAAACACAATGAACAAAAAGCAAAAAAAAAAAAAAAATAGCAGAAGGAATCGCGCAACATTGTGCAAGACCTTGGCCAATGGCCTCCTTGGGACGTGCAGGATTTCGGTGGAGCCGCTTGGCCTGCAGGAAGCTGTGCTGCCGTCACTCACCTGCCATCTTGCATTCCCAGGGCCGGGCTGGGTGCCTGGCAGCGTGTGGTGCGTGCTCAAGCGGGCTGTGTTGAAAGATCTACTGTCCTAACTAGGCCAGTGTGGCTCCCGGCTGAGAGGAGCCCATGGACAGAAACACCATGGACGTGGAAACGGGCCGTCTCCAAGTCACATTCCTTTCTGGGTTAGCCAATGTGGGTTTGGGGGCTTCGACTGCCTCTCTTCTCAGAAGAATAGAAGCCGGCCCCCACTGAAATAATGACTGTCCTTAAAACACAGGGCAGGGCAGGGAGACAGAGTTGGGTCCTTATTATTTAGGCTCTTGGTGGCAAGCACGGGACTCAGTTAATTCCAGCCTATTCAAGCAGCAGTGAAGAATGTAAGGAAAGACTCCTGAGAGTTTCCAGTTTGGACAAGAAGATCGACAGACCATAGAGCCCAGAAGATAAAGCAGTTGGGACAGGAGAGCAGCCCATATAGGAAGTGCTGCTAGTCCCTGAGCCCTACTTCTTCAATGCAACAACTGTCTTCGGATTCACTTGTAGGGGGTAATAGTAGAGATCACACCCAGGGCCATTCTACTTCCGAGCCACACCCCAACTTCTATTTATTTATTTATTTATTTATTTATTTATTTACTGTTTTAAAACAGGGTCTTGCTAGGTTGCAGAGTCTTGCCATGTTGCTGAGGCTGGCTTCAAACCTGTGATCCTCCTATCTCAGCCTCCCAAGCACTGAGATTATAGGAGTGTGCCACTGAACACTGCTCCCAGCCCTTTTTTATGGTTTTGTTTGGAAACAGGGTCTCACTAGGTTGCTAAGAGTCTCTCTATGTTGTTGAGGCTGTTCTTGAACTTGTGACCCTCCTGTCTCAGCCCTTCTAGTACTGGGATTACAGGGTGCACCACCACACCTGGCTGTGTTAGGATTCTGATTCTTGACAGGCTCACTGTGGTGGTTAAGAGCATGACCTTAGAGCCAAATTGCTTGGTTCAAGTTACACATGCCAGGACCTCAAACAAATTCCATAAATCCTCTGCATCTCAGTTTTCACATTCATAATGAGGATAAGAAAAATACCAACTTGCATTAGTCATCTATCCTGAGAAATAAATTGCCCCCAAACTTGGTGTCTTTAGCCAACAGTCACACGTAGTATCCCAGTTTCTGGGGCCAGGTGTTCGAGAGCAGCTTAGGTGGACACTGGGTTTCTCTGTGAGGTCCTGTGGGTGTGGGTCAAGGCTACAGTCATCTGAAGGCTCAGGTGAGGCTGGAAGATGTTTCCAAAAAGACTCACTGTGGCTGCAAGTTGCTCACTGCTGGTAGGAGGCCCTGGTTTCTCCCCAGAGGGGTGGCTTCAGTGGCTATGCCACACACTTGCTCCACGTTGAGCAAGTAATAACTGAAAAGGAGGCAGACAGAAGCTGTATCTATTTTATAACCTATGACCTAGTTTTCTTTTTCTTTTTCTTTTTCTTTTTCTTTTTTTTTTCCCAGTACTTGGGATTGAACACCATTCAGGGCATTCTACCTTTAAGCTCTACCCCCAACCCTATTTTTTATTCTTTATTTTTGAAACAGGATCTCACTAAGTTGTGAGGCTAAAGCTGAGGCTGACTGCAAACCTGCCATCCTCCTGTCTAAGCCTCCCAAGTACTGGGATTACGAGCTTGGGCCACCATGCCGCATGACCTAGGCTTTGACGTCACGGCATTTCACTTCTATTTCAAACATGGTTTCATTAAAAGAAGTTTAGTGAGTCTGTCCAGCCTCAGGTATGGGGAAGATAATTAGGCATTAATTTTTCCCCAAAGACAGAATATTTTATTTCATGAAGCTCATTTATTTATTTTTGGTGGTACTGGGGTTCCTGGAAACTCTTCTACCTCCGGGCTACACTTCCAGACACCGATTTTTTTATATTTTCATTTGGAGACAGGGTCTCTTAAGCCAGCGAGGTGGGCTTCGAACCAGCGCGATCCTCCTGTCTCCGCCTCCCAAGCGCGGGGATTACAAGTGTGCGCCACCACGCCCGGCTTCATGAAGCTCATTTAAACCTCAGTTCTAAACCACCTGCCTGTAATTCCAGTATTTAGGAATCTGAAATAGGAGGATCACAGGCTGAGGCCAGCCTCAGGAACTTAGCAAGATCTCATTTAAAAATAATTTTTTTCTTTTTACAAAAAGAGCTGCAGGTATAACTTACAGATAGAATGCCTATGGTTTAAATCTCCAAGACCAAGAAACACAAAACAACAAAACCTTAATTCCATTAATTCCTATGGTAGTTAAGAATCAATTATGTCTATGTATCTATTTACATACATATACATGTATATATTTCAGGAACTATATACTTTCA
This sequence comes from Muscardinus avellanarius, assembly GCF_963383645.1. Taxonomy (NCBI): domain Eukaryota; kingdom Metazoa; phylum Chordata; class Mammalia; order Rodentia; family Gliridae; genus Muscardinus; species Muscardinus avellanarius. The sequence goes on from NC_137789.1 coordinate 126,875,817, forward strand.
AGTTTCATCCATCTTCTTCTTTCTCAGATTAGGTTCCATATTTTAAAAGAGTCATATCCAGAACATTCGCAACCTTATTTTATGACCACCACACTACCTTTCTGAATTTTACTAAAGATGGAATGAGTTAATAGAGATGAGTGTTTTAAAATGAGGTGTTCAGAATCTGGGCATCACTACGCAGTGACTGACTGCCATTACTACTGTGATCATTACTTCTGTTACTGTTCTTATTCCCCCTACGCACCCTGTCCCCACTCCTCCTTCCCCGAGTCCCTGTACATGGGGGTGATCTCTCCTTGGCTTATGGACTCCTAAGACCTCCCCAACACAGCAGATGCCTCTCCGAAACACATTCCTCCCCTTCTATCTCCCTAGGCCAAACAGCTCAGTCACACTGGGATCCCGGTGGTGGTCAGGCCTGGCACATTGGCCTGCACAGGTGCTAAAGTGTTGGCCCTTGCTCTCCTCTCTCCATCTGCTCAGACAAGATGTGCAGAGCAACGAGCTGGAGGAAATTCCAGGCACACGAGGCCTGCTCCGTGGGACACACACAGGTCCTTTGTGGCATCAGCCCTGAGGATGGGGGCCTCCTCTGCACTGATCTGTTCAGAGCGGCTTTTCCTAGTCACGGATGCATTGCGTCTACTCACTGTAGCCCAGAGCTGGGTCCTGATCGAAGCAGACACTGTGTGTGCTCCCTGCGCTGGGCCCCTCGAGTGTGAATAATTCACAAACGGGCAGCTAATGCCTCGTGCTGCCTGGGCTGAGCATTTTCATTTTCCTGCTTCTACCTGGACTTCTTTTTCTTTGGCTGTTTGGTTTGACATGGAGAGTAGAGATGTCACAGGCTCCAGGCTCGCAGGCATACTTGCCCTCTCCCAGTGTACCATGCTCACTGAGCCTCCCACCTCTGTGCGTGGTGATCTCTGGTCTAAACTCAGCACAGAGCCTCCTCTGCCTGGGACTTCTTGGGCTCCTTGAGGAAGGGGCATGAGAGACCTTCTCAGAGTGCTCAGTGGTCCTCTTTATGTCACTATGGCCTGGCCGTGGTAGCTGCTCAACTGTGAACAGTAGAAGCAGAAGGGAGACTTGAAAAATCTTAACCCAGGGGTGTGAGTACCCTTGGCATTCTGCTCTGTCATAGATGCTATTTGTCTGAAAATATACAATAAAAAAAGAACAGAAATCACCCCACAATGCAGGACTTCCCTTTAGCTCAGAAACCAGACTGCCCATATTTACACTTGGCGGGCCCTTGTCTCTGGTTCTGTGGTTTTATCTAGGAGTGGAAGAGGAAAAGGAGTGAGGTAGTAGCAATTAAAGGCCATGAGTGACAATACAACTTTCACAATGGGGCTCAGCCCACGTTTGCTGTCTAGTCTTTTCCGAATGCATGAGGTCAGTCTTCCTCTTGGCCGTCCACCTAGCTCTGTGCATGGGGGTGGGGTTCATGGCTCTGCAAACTGAAGTCACAGCACAAAGCTAGCCTCAGCTGCTGGGTAAGAAGTTGAGATAACAGTGAAACTCTACAAGAAAACTGATAACATATCTGGCTTTTGCCACTAAATGTGTCTTTACAACACACTAAACACTTAGAGATAAAGTTTTATGAGATCTCAAGAGTATAGGATTTCTCAACCTCAACACTACTGACATTTTGGATTAGACAATTCCATTTCTTTAAATAAGAAAATATTTCCCAGGCTGGCCTTGAGCTAGCGATCCTCCTGTCTCAGCCTCCCAAGTAGCTGGGATCACAGGCCTGTGTCTCCCCCAGCTCTAGACCACCTTTGCTGCGGGTGCCATCTTGTGCATTGCAGGGTGTTCAGCTGAATCCCCGGCCTCCACCCACTGGGTGCAGTAGCAACCCTCCAATTGTGAAAACCCCAAACAGCCAAAGACATTACAGAATGTCCTCAGGACTGTGGTTGGAATACGGCTTGGGGGTGTCCTTCAAAGGTGCATGAGTCAGAAGCTTGGTCCCAGTATGGTGGTGTTGAGGGGGCCGAACCTTAAGAGTGGGACCTAGTGGGAGGGACTGAGTAGTTCTTACGGGACCCTCATTGGTTCCCGTGAGAGTGAGCTGTGACAGGAGCCAGGATGGCTCTGGACGCCTCTCCCACCACGGGATCTCCAGTGCACACATGTGAGGCTGTCTGCAGGGAGGCCTTCACCGGAGGCTCAACACATGGGGCTGCCTCACCTTGGACTTCTGGCCTCCACAGTTGAGATAAATAAACCTTTTTTCTTCATAAAGAATCCAGCCTCGGGCATTTCATTCCAGCAAGACCAATGTGTACTCCCAGTTAAGCGCAGCGCTCTAGTGATGAAGAGTGTGGTCTACAAGCAGACTGCCTAAGTCAAAGCCCAAAGCCTGCAGCCTGTACGAGAACCAAATGAGTTAATGAAAAGAGCTGGGAGTGTCATTTGGAGGTAGAATATCCATAGATTCTATCACCAGTGCCAAGAAAGAAAAGAGAGGGAGAGGGAGAGGGAGAGGGAGAGGGAGAGGGAGAGGGAGAGGGAGAGGGAGAGGGAGAGGGAGAGAGAGAGAGAGAGAGAGAGAGAGAGAGAGAGAGAGAGAGAGAAGTACAAAACAGGTGGTGCAGGAGATGAGCTCAGGGGCACGTAATCCATCAGGAAGTCATTGTGTGTTTAAAAAAAAAACAATTTCCTTCCAATTTATATGTATTATTTTCCAAGATAGCTACTCAGCTTTTAGGGAATTTGGACCCAACTCCTTAATAAAAGGCTGTCGGGTGGCTCTTTTTCATAGGGGCATCATGAAGGAACAGAGTCGGGTTAGGAGTCTCTGCACACACCCTTTTGCCACTGGTAGACTCCTGGAGGGTAATGGTGAGGCCTTCTGTCAGACACCCCACCCTGGCTATCTGCTCTGTGGAAAGCTTCTTTCTGTTTCTGTGTTGATCAGCCTGTGATCAGAGAATCAGACTCTTTCTCTTTGTCTGTCTGTCTTTCTCTCTCTGTCTCTGTCTCTCTCTGTCTCTGCCACTGTCTCTCTGTATCTCTCTCTGTTATATATAGATCCCCTTTTCTTACACAAAATCCCAAATCAGATCCCTTGACCCCGATTGGTTAGTTACCAAGCTGCCATCTGTCGGAGTTCCTTGATTTCAATCTGCTTTCCAAATGGAACCTGGTCAAGGTTCAAGTGGAGCATCTCCCACAGACATGTGATCTGCTTCTTGCACTAGAAGTCACATTGTCAACCCAGACCCACATGACAGTGATAAGCAGACACAAATACACCCTCTCCCCAGCCAGCACCTCAGACTGGCACACACAACCCTTCAGAGACACAGGGAAACAACGCCAGACCCAGAGACGCCGGAGTATGGCAAAGGCGACTGACTGCGCCGAGGGCACTGGGGCGCTTGGGAGGGGAAGTGGTCACTGGGTCTTGGGACCCAAGCATATTTTTCCTTCTCTAACTACCTCATTTACTAGAACAGAAAAGTAGACAGCGGAGGTGTGGTGGAAGTGTGTGGGGACAGGAACAGGTGACTTGTGTTTTATTACTCATCAGGAGCCATTTGAACAAGTCACCCCTGCCGGGCCTCAGTTTCTTCCTCTGTCACCAGATTGGATTGGCCAGGAGTCCTTGTACTGGATGCCTTGGGCTCATTTCACAGCTTGTTTATGTAACTTATAGCCTTGGACAATATCTTTCTGTAATGTCAAGCTTATTAAAAATTCTAAAGGGTCACCCACCTTTTCTTACCAGAAAATATTTTTTACATCATTGTTCAAAATCATCGTTCATGTGAAATTTACATGCATCTTAATTATATTAGCCGATGCTTGATAATATTTCATTAGCTACTGCTGCGTACCAGTACTGTGTTAAACCCTTTGTGATCCTCACAATAACCTCAGAGGTAGCAGCACTAGTCCTATTTTACAGACAAAAAGCTGGAGCACCGCTGGGTATGGTGGAGCACACCTGTAATGCCAGCTACTCAAGAGACTGGGGAGGGAGGACCAGAGTTCAAGAGGCCAACCTGGACAATTTGGGGAGGACAAATCCTAATTATTTTATTATTATTTTTTTAAAGGGCTGGGTGAGCCAAGTGTGGTGACAGCAGGCTAGTAATCCCAGTACTGGGATCGTAGGTTCTAGACCAGCCTCAGCAATTTAGTGAGACTCTGTTTCAAAAGAAAGAATAAAAAATAGGGCTAAAGGTGTAGCTCAGAGGTAGAATGTCCCTGGGTTCCACCCCCAGTACCATAAACAAACAAACAAACAAAGAAACAAAGAGGGCTGGATGTGTAGCTTGGAGGTAGAATGCCCCAATACCACGATAGATAGATAGATAGATAGATAGATAGATAGATAGATAGAAGAGAGAGAGGAGAGAGGAGAGAGGAGGAGAGAGAGAGAGAGAGAGAGAGAGAGAGAGAGAGAGAGAGAGAGAGAGAGAGAGAGAGAGAGATGGGTTCTGTGGTTAGGGAGCCCCTGGGTTCGGATTCCCAGTACAGCCAAAGCAAACAATGCCCTTGGGAGCCCAGAGACATTAATCCATCCCAAATCACAGGTATTTAAGTAAGGATAAAAACAAATCCAGGGCCAATACAAGTTGCTTTGGGATTTACCTCCAAACGGTGGGGCTTCGTTGGAGAGGTCTGAGGGTAACCAGACTAACACAGTCTTCAAAGCCCGGGTACAGCCCGGGCGCCTGGACGCGGGGGTGGGGGCGCGCGCGCTCAGGGACACCCCCGGTGGGATTTCCGGGTCCCTAGAGAGGCGCCGCAGCCCGCGGGCTGGAGGCCCCGCGCCGCCTCGCCCGCCCGCCCGCGGTGTTTGCCTCCCGCGGCGTTGCCCGGCACTTCCTCGTTCCCTGCGCGCTCCCCCGGCGGGAGGGGGCGAGGGCCGATGTCGCAAGCGCCTCCCGTCCTCTTTCCCCGCCTTGGCGCTCAGTCGCCTCGCAGAGCGCCGGCGCCCGGGCTCGCGGCATGTCCCCCGAGCGCGCGCCGACGGCCGGCCCCGGGCCCCCGCGCAGCCTGGAGCTGGCCAACCGCACCCGCTTCCCCTTCTTCTCCGACGTCAAGGGAGACCACCGGCTGGTGCTGAGCGCGGTGGAGACCGTGGTCCTGGGGCTCATCTTCACCGTGTCGCTGCTGGGCAACGTGTGCGCCCTGGTGCTGGTGGCGCGCCGACGGCGCCGCGGGGCCACGGCCAGCCTGGTGCTCAACCTCTTCTGCGCGGACCTGCTGTTCACCAGCGCCATCCCGCTGGTGCTCGCCGTGCGCTGGACCGAGGCCTGGCTGATGGGCCCGGTGGCCTGCCACCTGCTCTTCTACGTGATGACCCTGAGCGGCAGCGTCACCATCCTCACGCTGGCCGCCGTCAGCCTGGAGCGCATGGTGTGCATCGTGCGCCTGCAGCGCGGCATGCGCGGCCCGGGGCGGCGGGTCCAGGCGGCGCTGCTGGCCTTCATCTGGGGCTTCTCGGCGCTCACCGCGCTGCCGCTCTGCGTCTTCTTCCGCGTGGTCCCGCAGAAGTTCTCCGCCGCCGAGCAGGTGAGCCCGGGCCGGGCTGTGCGCCCCAGGGGGGCGGGGATCCGACGGGAACCCTGAGCTCTTAAATGCCGTACGGTCCCCCCTCCGGATTCGTGCACCGTGCCATCATAAATACTGATGCAGTAAATAACGGGGTGCTAAAAATGCAGGTAGAACTTTGGGGGTGCGAGACAGCTAGTCACATCGGGTTGAATTCCTCTTTCTGGCCAGGTGCGGCACTGCTTTTAGGATCACACTCACTGTGATGAGGACGCGAGAACACAGAAATAATAACTTGTCCGGAGCATCTCACTCTTAGTTTGAGAGGGAGCTGGGCTTGTGCCCAGAAGTGTCCGTGCCGTAGGGGTCTTGGGTTGAGAGCCCTCCTCTGCCCAGAAGTCTCCATGTGGTAGAGGTTAGGGTCCTGAGTAGAAAGCCCTTGAGGCAGGTGCGTGGGAATGGCTGAATGGAGGCCCAGGGACCCCAGACCCAATGCTTTCCCTAAGAGATTTGTGGCTTCCTTTTTGGAATCCTCAGTCTTTCCAGCTGCAATATGGAAGGATTATACTAGACCTTGGGATCTTACCCCGGGATCCTTGGATAAAAGGGAGTTAAGGGTACCCTGGGCTCCTGAACAGCTGCAGAGATTCCAGAGGTTGGGCCCAAGAACTTTGTTTTTGGTAGCAGGCATCTCAGTTATCATTAGGGTTGTTTGAGGGAGGTCCATGATCTAAAAAAGGTCCTTTGGGCAGTGCAGCACTGACTTGGGTCACCTTGAGCCCAGGGATCTGGAATTCAGCACAAGTCTGAGAGCTGCTGACCGGCCCCAAGGCCATGATACCCAACCAGGGCTCCAGGTCATGGTGGACAACAGTAGCCAGCAGGTGTGGCTGTCTTCCAGGAATGTTTATTTATTCTCTGTGGAGAGAGGAGAGAGAGAGAGAGAGAGAAGAGAGAGAGAGAGAGAGAGAGAGAGAGAGAGAGAGAGAGAGAGAGAGAGAGAGAGAAAGAAAGAAACAGGGAAGGCACTTAGGTCTGTGTGTGCAATAGGAAAAGCTAGAAGTGAGTATTGGAGCAGTAGCTCCAACAAGAAAATCTGCCTGGGCTGGGTTCTCAGCCCTGTCCCTTTCCCTACAGAGGCCACTGATTTTCTGAGCCCAACATGAACTCTCAACCTAGAAGGGAGAGAAGCGCCCCTTGAGCAGTCTACAAACAAGATCCACAGTTCAGAAGATAAACCCTGTAGCCATCAGAGGAGGGGAGCAGGGAGGGTGATGTCACCTGGAAAAGATTTCAGGTCCTGAAGATGAACATAGTCCAACCAGGGATGCTTTGAATGTATGGTCCCCAGAGCCTGGCCATAGAGGTGGGCATCTTTGGAGGTTTCCCATACCAAATCATACCAGTGGATAGGATGGATGGAGGCCACATCCTGGGTCAGCGGTACCTTATCAAATCTTATACTCTCTTACTAATAGTCGTGTCTTATGTGGAATTGATTTGAGGTGTTTGCTTATGGCTTTGAATGACTAATGGGCAGGAACCGTATCAGGCCTGTTGCACTTGATCAGTGAACATGTAAGCCTATGGCTGTGTCTCTTCAGGTGGGGCCAGCAGAGCTAAGATTAGCCGAGCTAATGGGCACTATTGGCCTGGGGAGACCAAGGACTCCAGTGTAGCAGGCAGGCGTATCATTATCCCAGATACTCTTGAGTATCAAGGTGGGACACGTAGATCCTTCTAGAATAAGTAGAATCCCAGGCCTAACCCCATGTCAGTGGGATCATGTAGGGGCTGGATTTTGCCTGAGAATAGTTTTTTAAAGCTATTCTCTCACTGAGTTACAACATTGCAGTATTTGCCCACAGAGCTTGAGGATTTCTTCCTATCCTTAACAGGAAAAAAATGAGGTTCAAGAAATTAAAGACCTAGCGGGGCGTGGTGGCGCACACTTGTAATCCCCGCACTTGGGAGGCAGAGACAGGAGGATTGTGCAGGTTCGAAGCCAGCCATGATGGCTTAAGAGACCCTGTTTCCAAATAAAAATATAAAATAGGTCTGGGAGTGTAGCCCGGAGGTAGAAGGGCTTCCAGAAACCCAATACCACCAAAAAAAAAAAAAAAAAAAAAAAGAAAGAAAAAGAAGAAGAAAAAAAGAAATTAAAGACCTAGCCGGGCATGGTGGCACATGCTTGTAATCCCAGCATTCGGGAGGTTGAGACTGGAGGATCACAATTCATGGACAGCCTCAGCTACTTAGTGAGGTCCTCTGAAACTCAGTGAGACCCTGTTTCAAAATAAAGAATAAAAAACAGGGCTGGGGCTGTAGCTCTGAGGTAGAATGCTTCCTGGGTTCCATCCCCAGACCCACAAAAAAAAAAAAAAAAAAAAAGAAAGAAAGAAAGAAAATAAAAAATAAAATTAAAGACCAAACAGAATGAATCTTAAATTTCCAGATGTGTATTTTTTTTGTACTCCCCCTTTTATAGTCCTTTCAGGTATAGTCCTACTTTCCTGGCAAATAGTACTGAGAACGGAGACTCTTGTCCCCTCCCAGATAAAACTTCAGACTAAAACTGGGTGTTAACATGGACACTTTGACTGATAAGAGTTGTTTGCATGGACAGGGAGCCCTGCTGTGTCTCGGCCCCCTGCAGTCTACCAGTGCTTGTGTGCTCAGATCCTCCATTGCGTTTCTAGAATGGCCAGAGTTGCACAGGGTGGGGATGGGGGGTTCTATGGAGATCTCTGCTTGGTGGGCAGGCACCTGGACCTTCTGGTTTTAATGGAGAAACACCTTCGTGGTTTTAAGGGCCTTTAAGAGGGATCTGGGCAAAGCTACTGGGAGACAATGTGCTAAAACTGTGTTTTAGAAGGTTGGAAGCCCGTGAGTTAATTACCTGCAGGAGGAGCCCTATTTATTCACATTAGTAGAGATACAATGAGGGTATTTGTTGTAATGAAAAAAGGGAGAACTTTTTCATTGGACCCTCCATCTTCCTCAGTCTCTCTCTCTGTCTGCCAGCCTGTTCCCTCCCAATAGCTCTCTGTCTCTGCCTCCCTCTCAAGGAGGTAGTCTATTTCTGAGTTACAGTATTCAGTAGTTCCAGGTTTTATCCAAGGTTCCGCTTTCAACAGTTTTAGTTACATATGGTTTCCGTTACCCTGGATAACCAAAGTCTAAAAATATTAAATGGAAATTTTCAGAAATAAAATGTTCCTAAGTTTTAAGTAATTTTATGTCAACATATTGTTATAAATTGTTCTATTTTGTTATTTGTTTGTAATCTCTCACCATGCCTAATCATGGGGATATATTTATATGAATAAATATATATTAAGTATTTATATATATATATAGTAAACTTATATATATATAAAAAGTGAATATATAGGTATATGTGTATATACATATTTACTTTGCAGGACTTTCTGTGATTTCAAACATCTACTGGGGCTCTTGGGACATATCCCCCTGAAAGGAGGAGTTACTGTATTCTATACTTTGTGTTTTCCTATCAAGGAGCCGGTAGATGTACAGACTTCTCAGTTCCTAAATGACTATTGCTTGACTACATAGGAAAAATCTCACTTTATAGGCTTGGCAAAAAAGTTGCAAAGAATGAGAGACAGTGGAGCTTGTGTGGCCATTTAAAAAAAAAGTCAGGGCAGAGAAGGATCTGGTGTAGATGGAGCTCAGTCTCACATTTAAAATTAGCAAGGGATTGTTTACTCAGTCCTCATATTAACAGTCTCCTGTCTGTAGACACTGCATGTCCTTTCCCAGTTAGACACTGGACATGGAGGTTTGTGTGAATCATGTGCCGAGAGACCCAACTAAGCCCCAGCACATCTTGGCTCCCTCATGGAGAGCCAGGATTAGCTGATCTAATGGTTACTTTGGCCTGGGAAACAGTGCCCCTTAGAGCTTTCTGTTCACCTGAGACCTACTAGAACAGGGTTGTAGGTGTCCAGCAGCCCCAAGTGAGTGAACTCTAAGCTTCACTGAATGGAGGCTCAGGTGATGGACATGCTGGAAGTGCTAGACAACATGGCATCTGGAATGTGGGCTTTGGATCAAATGTCCGAGTTTGAATCCCATGTCTGCACCACCTGGGGTTGCGTGACAGAGTGCAAGCTGTTCTCCCCCTCTGTCCCTCACTTTTCTTGTTTTAAAGGACATGAGAACGGTGTCAACTGTATTGGATTGCCTTGGACACTCATGTTTAGTAAATGGGCCAACATCTGGTGCACGTACAGTTAAGTGCTCAAGAATTGCCGGCTATTTTAGTTTCCTTATCTTTGGGTATAAACATTTTAAACATTCTTCAAACAGTAATTCTTCGGATTGCTGTAAAATAATAGGCTGCCATTTTAAGAGGGTGGATGCATCTTAGCAACGTGGACATCTCAGCCAGGTCATCTCTGCCTGTTCCAGTGGGATGCCAGCCTGTGTATGCCGTGGCCCTGGCCGGGCAGTGACCTATCTTGGCCAGAATGTGCTGTCCATTCATCTGACAAACATTTACTGAACACCCTCTCCCCCCAACCCCGCCACAGCTGCAGCCACATCAATGCACCCCAGAAAGCGCGTTTATTGAGTACGCAGTTGGTTCCATGCTTAATGCTGTGGTACACAATTACCCCACAAGTAGATGTACTTATTATATTTATTTTTTGAAAGAGGAAATGCTCCGAGTCACAGTAGGCAAAGTAAGTTTCCAGAAGGGAGCCTGGCTTTATCTGGTGACTCTGGGTATCATTTTTCCGTGTTGTTAAGGGTGCTCCGTCTCTCTGCTGCACCCTTCCTGTCTTAATACCAGGCCAATGCTGTTATTGTGTCTTTACTGAGTGTTGGTTGTCTGTGGAGACAAACACAGTTGGCTTGCTTTTGTTGGTGAATATTAGAGAATGTCTTTAAATTATAAGAAAATTATTGGGCAATCCCAGCATTTGAGAGGCTGAGAAAGAAGGATTGCTGGTTTATGGCCAGCCTCAGCTACTTAGTGAGGCTCTCTGCAACTTAGACCCTGTTTCAAAAAATTAAAGAATAGGCTGGGCGTGGTGGCACACGCTTGTAATCCCTGCTCTTGGGAGGCTGAGACAGGAGGATCGCACGGGTTCAAAGCCAGCCTCAACTACTTAGTGAGGCTTTCAGCAACTTAGTGAGACCCTGTTTCCAAATAAAATATTTTAAAAAAGGTCTGGGAGTATAGCCCAGTGGAACCTCTGGGTTCCACCCCCAGTACCACCAAAAAAATAAAATAAAATAAAAAAATAAAGAATAAAAAAGGGACAGGGGTGTAGCTCAGAAGTACAATGATCCTGGGTTAAATTACCAGTTCTGGAAAGGAAAAAAAAAAATGACAAAGCTGGAGATGTAGCTTGGAGGTAGAATGCCCTGGGTTCAATCCCTAACAACATATAGACACACACACACACACACACACACAACACACACACACACACACACACACACACACACACACACACACCAGTGCATCTCCGACATTGATGTTTTCTTCTTTTCTTTTCTTTTCTTTTTGGTTGAGAAGCTGATAAAAGAGCAGATATTCAGCGATGACTCCTTACTCCTTAAAATGACCTGGAAGTCTTCTATTTTGTTCCAAGACCTGGGGCCTGGGGAGTGATTTACCAAGGAGTTCCCCGAGCGATGTACTACAGGAGAGATCTTTAGAGCCACTGCAAGGAAAACAGCTGAAATCAGGTGAAATTTGCAAATAGGTCAGCCAGTGTGGAAGGGGTCAGCCCTTGAACATTGCCTGCTCTGGGCACCAGTGTGTGCCCGGTGGCATTCTGGGTGCCTCTCTGGACACAGCCAAGGGCAGTGCACTTGAGCAGGGAGTCCTGACAGCGAGCAAGTGATTACTGTACAGGTTCAATGTGGAAGGGGCTCTTCTGGGTTCTGGGAATCTGCAAAGCCTACTGAAAGACAGTGTGTCTCCACCAGGTGTGGAACTAGGGAAATAAGCAAGACCAGAACATGGGGGGCCAGAGGAGGGCCATTAGAGGTAGGAGAAATGGCCCACAGGAGGGAAGGGAGCCACAGGCACTCTGAGCCCTTCGAGGTATAGCAGGCCTGGCTGGATGGAGCATGAAGGGGAGTTTGGTACAAGGGGCTACAGGGTCTGTAGCAGAAGAGCCAGGGACGCCCTTGGGGAGTTTGGGTCTGCGAGGGGTCGGGCAGTGAAGATGGGGTGGTGGGTAGATAGCTGTTAAGAGAGACCTCAGAGGTTCCTTCTACTGGGAAGGGGCAGGAGGGCAAGAGGGCCAGGCCTCAGGTTTCGGGCAGCCTAGAGTATGGGAGGTGGAATTAAGGTATGATGAGCCTGGAAGGCTTCCTGCAGAGTTGTCCTCTTGCCAGCGGAGAGTCTGGGGCTGGGAGAGCACTGGGCAGAAAACGGTTGACTAGTACATCTGCAAAAATGATGAGCCAGCCAGGGAGAGGCAGAGACAGGGGTGGGCCAGAGCACATGGGGAACACAAGTCCCTCTCCACCATTCGCTGTACCCACCTTCACCTCATCCCTTCCAGTCCTGACACTGAGAGCTGCCTGCCCATCCCCTGGGGAAGCCTCACGGCCCACATCCTTCCAGCGCACGCAGTGAGCCCAGGTGGATAGAGCTTCCCTGGGCAGCCTGCCCGCCTGGCCTTCTGAGGTTCTCTGAGCACATCTTCAGCGCTTCCTGTGGTGAGGTTTCCCGGGGCTGGCCTCCCTCCAGAGCTGCCCTGTGGCTTCCTGGAGAGCCAGGCAAGAGCCCTGTTTGCTCTCGCTGCGGCCTCACGGTGGCCCAGGTAGTGAGTTTTTGAGCAAATCAATAAAAGAACAGGGTTGTTGACACTGCCAATTCCACTTCTGTATCTCAGTAACTAGCACTTTTCAAATTTCCTTTTTAAATTCAGGAAGCATTTCAAAGGTACAGGAAAAGTACAGAGAGTATGGTAACACTCATGTGCCCATCTTCTAGATCTGACCCTCAGCCCAGCTCTCCAGCCCGTGAGAGAACACCTCCAACTGAAAAGACTTTTCAGCTGGATTTTCCCACAGTAATACAGTTATGGCACCGGCTCAGGATTCTCACAGTGGGCACGGCACCTGTCTTTAATTTCCTAATGTGCATAGACATTGCATTTTGTCAACAATATTATATATGCCTTCTAAAGAGCATATAAACCCATCACTTCAGCCGCCCAGGCCAGTCCCTTTGCCTCTGAGCTCACTATGGGGTGCTGTGCAGAGTTCTTATCTACTTTCCATGGGATGGGAGTCACAAATCAAAAAGGTGAAAGGGCATCTTTATTAATAGAATTTGGGAAGCCTCTGGGATGGGTGCACTCACTGTGTTGAAAAATAACTGGCTAGGTTTGCTCAGACTATCACGGTCATCCACGCTTCATGATCGATCATTGTTTTCTAAGAGCAAATCTAGCCATTTATTTTTCTCTTATTAAAAAATGAACATGGCATGGGAAATTTAGAAAATTCAGATAAACCAAAAAAATAAAAGCATAGAGTCCCACCTAGACGCAGACATTTGACCTTCTGGAGTGTGCCCTTCCAGTCTCTTTTCTGTGCAAGTGAGCACCCAAGCAGAGGTGTCTGTGTATTAATTCACACAACATATCTTATCTTTGACACACTTGGACCATTCAGTGGAACCTAAGACACAACCGGAAAGAGGATCCCCAAAGGCGGTGAATTTATGCAGGCGTAGAAACTGCAATGGGAACACGCGTGCCGTAGTAAACTATGTGCCTATTCAGGGAGGCTGAGGCCAGGGGAAGTTTGTTTTTTGTTTGTTTGTTTGTTTGTTTTTTGTGGGTCTGGGATGGAACCCAGGGGCATTCAACCTCCGAGCTACACCCCCTGCCCTATTTTTTATTCTTTATTTTGAAACCGGGTCTCACTAAGTCATGGAGGGCCTAAGTAACTGAGGCTGGCTGTGAACCACGATCCTTCAGTCTCAGCCTCCCGAATGCTGGGATTACAAGTGTGCGCCACCACACCTGGCTCAGGGGGGAGTTTTTTAAGAGAAAATGAGGAGGATTACGTAAGTCAGTTTGAAAAGTTAAACCTTGGCTACCAGGATCCATTAAAAATGGTGACGTCAGTCCAAGGTTGCGCAGACAGCTGCTGGGCTGATGTCCTCCTAGAAGTGCTTTCGGGTAAGGCTGTGATAACCTTTGTGCAAGGTTGTGGTTGTGGTTCTGGAAAAATCTTTGGGATAGTTATTGATGTCAGACCTAGGTTCATGATATGTCTTCCTCCATAATTTCCTGTGTTATTAATTAATTAATTTTTATTTGGGTTGACACAACTGTGTGTGTGTGTGTGTGTGTGTGTGTGTGTGTGTGTGTTTTACTAGGGATTGAACCCAGGAACATCCTATCTCTGTGCTAAATGCCAGCACATTTAATTATTTAAATTTTTGAAACAGGTTCTTGATACATTGCTGAAGTTAGCCTTGAACCCATAATCCTCCTGTCTCAGCCCTCAAAGTGCGGGGATTACAAGCTTGCACTACCACACTGGGCATCTATTTTAATTCTGGTAATATTCACACAGGCAGATGATTTAGGAATCTGCTTTTTGCCCCTAATATAAGAAGAACACTTTGCTCTACCATTATACATTCTTCTTCAAAATTTCATCAAGCTTGGAGAGATTTGGGCCCCTAAGGGGTTTTATTTATTTATTTAATTTTTTGGTGGCACTGGGGGTGGAACCCAGAGGCTTTCTACCTCCGGGCTATACTCCCAAACCCATTTTATATTTTATTTGGAAACAGGGTCTCACTTAAGTTGCTGAGAGCCTCACTCAGTAGGTGAGGCTGGCTTCGAACCTGCGTGATCCTCCTGTCTCAGCCTCCCAAGCGCGGGAATTACAAGCGTGCACCACCATGCCCGGCTCCCTGGGGTTTTAAGAAATGGTCCTGAGGTCATGTCACAAGTATAGAAATTAGAGACCAAGTTATACATAGGGCTGGAACTTGGTTGTTGCTTCAGCAAATCTGCCCACACATGTTACTTTCTATGGTCCCATCCATGTTTCTGCAAAGGACATGCTTTTGTTCTTCTTTATGGGTGAGTAAAAATTCTGTCGTGTTTATATATCACAATTTTGCGATATGTTCATCTGTTGATAAATACCTAGGTTGGTTTCATAATTTGGTTATTGTGAATTATGCTGCTAAAAACATGGGTATGTATGTATTGCTGTAATATTCTGACTTCAGCTCCTTTGGAAAGATGCCTAGGAGAGGTATCACTGGGTCATATGGCGGTTCTGTTTCCAACCTGCTGAGAAACCTCCACACCGATCTCCATAGCAGGTATACTAGTTTGCATTCCCACCAACAGTGTATAAGGGTTCCCGTTTCCCCACGTCCTTGCCAGCATTCATTATTGTTTGTGTTCTTGGTGATTGCTATTTTAACTGGAGTAAGTGGAATCTCAGCGTAAATTTGGTTTGCATTTCCCTGATGAGCAGCACATTTTTAGAATGCATAGTCCATTTGCAAACCAATTAACAAAACAGGGAAGGAAGCAACATTCTCATCTCCTTTTTCAAAATGGAAATATGATTAGAACATTCTTCCCCAATTGTCTTGCTTTAGAAGTAGTCTTTGGTAGGTTCTTGGCTATCCCTTGCAACTATATAGCTCTTAGGGGGAAATATTATGATAAAAAATAACTACCCTTATGGTTCAAGACTGTTGTTTTAGGAGGATGTTTCTAGACTCCTCCTCCGTGAAATGGGAAAAGTAAACTAATAATGTACATCTTAATAAGATTATTGTGAGTATTAAATGAGATGCTGTATGTAAACTGATTCTTGGTACACATTAGATGTTCAATGAATATTAGATGTTTCTACTTGCTGTTAATTTTGAATAGAAAACCAGGTGACTAGTTGGCTATATTTTGAGTTTGACCACCTGATTATGATATATGTTGGCTAATGTTAGGGATTCCTTGTTTTCGTTTAGTGTTTACAGCATTTAATAAGTGTTGGTCAAATGAACAGGTGAATGGATGGTGCTGTAGATGATAACACTACTCCTGGACGCTGGCTCAGATGTAATTTTTGTCCACAAAAATCCCATAGCGTGTGCTCTTACAGATACAGTCCGTGTGTTTAGAAGGGTTTAGGGCAACTTGTTTTCCAAATAGCATTGTTCCTATGGTGAAGTGGGCACAGGAGGTTTGTGCGGGGGGGAACTACACACCCAGCTATGTATTTTCACTGACACATTCATTTGTTGGAAGAAGTTGCAGTAGCTCTTAGTAACTGTGCAGTGCGGCTCCTGCCCCTCCCCTCCCCTGAGCTGTCCAAGGTTTGTAGATTGTTTTGAACCCTTGAGTTTAGCACAGCACAGAGGCGGCAGCTGGGCCGTGACCCTACATTGACCCTACATGCTCTTCTGCCACATTCCAGTGGCTTTCCCACTGGAGGGGGAGAATCGTGGCTGGTCTTTGCTTTAGGTTCCGCTGTGTTCCTCTGGGAAGGAGGCTCACCAGTCTGAGTGTTGGACATCTTCTTGGAGTAAGGGGTGGCTGGGTTCTTTTTAAAATTTTTATTCCAGTCGCAAGCACTCTATACCCCCAGACAAAACATATGTATATGTATATTATGTACGTATATGTATATATGTGTGTGTGTGTATATATATTATATTTTTAACCTTGAGATGGTTTAAGTTGCCCATTCGTGTGCCATAACCCAGCAGACTGGTTCTTGATGCAGGTTGACATTATTTGTTGTGTGTGAGTGTGTGTGTGTGTGTGTGTGTGTGTGTGTGTGTGTGTGCACGCTATTGCCTAGGCTGGCCTCAGACTCCTGAGCAATCCAGCCTCAACCTCCCCAGTAGCTGGGACTAGAGACATGTGCAACAGCACCTAGCTTTGCCCTATTTTTGACACCTGAACCTTCCCAGATAAACACTGGATGCCTTGGCACAGGAAGTGTGACTGCTCTGAAACTTCCTCCTGTTTCCGTATGTTTGTGTGTAGCACCTTGCTTCCGATCTGTATAAACTGTCCGGGGTCAGTTTTCTCTTTAAAAGAGCACACTTGAGCTAGGTGTGGTGATGCACACCTGTAATCCTAGTACCTAGGAGGCATGGACAGGAGGAGTTCAGGTTGGAGGCTAGGCTCAGCAACTTATCAGCAAGATCCTGTTTGAAAATAAAAACATTTAAAGGTCTGGGGGTATAGTTTGGAGGTAGAATGCACCTGGGTTCAATTCTCAGCACCAAAGATAATAATAAAAAAAGAATTGGAAGAGAGGACCCTTTGCATCTCGTCCTGAGATGTGGAAAAACTCACCCTGGGAACTGCTTCTAACTCCCTTTTCAGCCTGTGAGCTTGAGGCTCTGTTGCCTCTGCTGGAGAAGAGGAATAATAATCATGGCTACTCAGGGTCCGAGGCAAGTGCTTTTTTTTGGTTTGTTTTGCTTTTTGGTACTAGGGATTGAATCCAGGGGGCATTCTACCCCTGAGCTGTATCTCCCAGCATTTTCAAAATATTTATTTATTTATTTTATGATACTGGGGATTGAACCTATGAGCTTTCTACAGCTAAATTATATCCCCATCCCCTTTTTAAATATTTATTTTGAAATAGGGTCTCGGGAGATTGCGAGAGTCTCACCTCAAAGCCGAGGCTGCCCTTGAATCTGTGATGCTTCTTCCTCAGCCTCCCATGTACTGAGATTCCAGGGGTGAGCCACCGCACCTGGCAAGGCAAGAGGGGAGGAGTGCTTTGCTAAGAGGGGAAGTGGTGGCCGGAGAGTGGTCCCGGGGTTTTCTGTCAGGCCAGTTGTGTGACACAACAGTGTTGTAACAGGTAACCGCCAAATACGACTGAGCAAAAGGCCAAAGAAGAAGCCAGCCTTTAAGTGATGTGATTTTTCCCTTTTGTAACTAGGAAATCCCAATTTGCACACTGTTTTGGCCCAGCCTTGCCGGAGAAATCTCATGGGACGTGTCTTTTGTTACCTTGAACTTCTTGGTGCCTGGGCTGGTCATCGTGATCAGTTACTCCAAAATCTTACAGGTATGTTTGGTTTTTTTTTCTTTTTCTTTTTCTTTTTTTAATTTTTTTTATCGGTGCATTATATTCATACATCATATTGGGGTAAAAATCTTGTGTGGACCTATGTGTCCATATCACCCATTTAGCCCCTACCCAATTGTATGTTTGTTTCGACTGCTGTCCCGAAGCGCTAATGATGTTGTGGGAATTTTAGGTAGAACCTGTCGGAAGGTACCGCGGTCATACCAGCCCAACACAGACTCGCTAGCCACATCCGCTTCCTCTGTGACACTGAGGAATGAGAGGTTTGCTTCTAAATAAGTTATGTGTTTGTGATGCTTACCTTTTTTTTTTATCTTTTTGTGCATATCATTGAAGTAATACAAGCTCACTAGACAATACTAAATAGAAAACAGGCACAGAAGTATGTAACATAAAAACTGAATGCCTATTATACCAACTCAAGTCTATTTTGGTAGGTTATTTTTCTTTTAACTTTATATATATATCATATATACTGTGTGTGAATCTGATGGACCATATGATATCGCAAGCAAAGATGATCAAATCGACGGCTGTTGTCCTTTTTAAATATGAAATCATCCGATAGGATCCTAATGTCTTTTTTTTTTCACTTAACACTATCTCACAACACCTTCCGATATCAGTTCCTGTCTCTTATCTCATTACTTGTAATGGCTGCCCGGCCTTCTGTCATACAGGTGTGATATAACTTATTTTATGGGCTTTTGGGTTGTGTCCATTCTTTCTCCACTGAAAGCACAGCAGTGACTGAGTTTTTATACCTTTAAAGACACTTTATTGAAGTGCAATATACTAATAGACGAGCACACCCGGCTTACGTGTTCCACTTACAAGCTGAACATACACATAAAAGAAGCTCCAGGATCACCAAAGAGAACTTTCCAGAAGTTCTTCCTCCTACCTCCGGCGATGAGTCCTCCCATCCCCGAGGCTGTCCATCTCAAATGTGTCAGGAGACAGGAAATGATGTCTGCCCTTAAAGCGAATATGTGCAGGGATATAAAAGGATGGGTCCAGCCTCTGCTTCCTGCCTCTTTAAGTACCCGGGAGGGCCAGCCCCGGGAACATCCTGTACATGTATTTGTGTCCATTTTAGATTTGCCACAAAGCCTGCGAGTTCTCTCCGTGCTGAGCAGTCACTAAATCTTAGTTTTATAGCATGTTATGCTGGGATCATCTGGTAAAAAAAAAAAAAAAATCCCTGCTCATCATCTGACTGCTTTTACAGCTCTTTCTGTGTAGCTGACTGAGGATCTGTAACCTTTTAACATGCTCAGAACCCAAAGGCAAGCCAACCCATCCAGGTGTGCTGGTCCCTGGTCCAGTAGGAGACGGATCCCAAGCCCCTCCCTGGAATCTTTCCCACCAGATGACTCGGAGCCCTCTATAAAGCATCCTAGTCAAGGTTTTACTCAAGTGTATCAGGGAGATTCAAGACTGGGAAGTGTTTTCCATGCAAGCCTGCCATATATATATATATATATATATATATATATATATATATATATATATTTTTTTTTTTTTTTTTTTTGGTGGTACTGGGGTTCCTGGAAGTCCTTCTACCTCCGGGCTACACTCCCAGACCTATTTTATATTTTTGAAACAGGGTCTCTTACGCCAGCGCGGCTGGCTTCGAACCTGCGCGATCCTCCTGTCTCCGCCTCCCAAGCGCGGGGATTACAAGCGTGTGCCACCACTCCCGGCATAAGCCTGCTATATTTTAATGTTACCCAATTGTTAGCTACTATTTCTTTCTTTCTTTTCTTTTCTTTTCTTTTCTTTCTTTCTTTTTTTTTTCAGCATTGAGGATGGAACCCAGGGGCATTCTACCTCCGAGCTACACCCCCAGCCCTATTTTTTATTCTTTATTTTGAAACAGGGTCCCACTGAGTTGCAAAGGCCCTCACTAAGTAGCTGAGGCTGTCCTTGAATCATGATCCTCCTGTCTCAGCCTCCCAAATGCTGGGATTACAAGTATGCGCCACCATGTCCGGCTTTGTTAGCTACTATTTAACAGAGCCAGTCATGGTGGCACACCCTTGTAATCCCAATACTTGTGAGACTTGAGACAGGAGGATTGCAGGTTCAAGGCCAGCATCAGCAACTTATTGAGATTGTTTAAAAATAAATAAATAAATAAATAAATAAATAAATAAAATTTAAAAAGACTTGGGGGTTAGCTCAGAGGAAAAATGCCCCTGGGTTCAATTCCCAGTACAAAAAAAAGTGTGCAAATTACATTTTGCATCTAGAAGGAACTTCTTTGGCACACACACACACACACACACACACACACACACACACGAGAGAGAGCCAGATCCGGACGTGGTTGTGGCACATGCTTGTAATCCCAGTACTTGGGAGGCTGAGATAGAAGGATCGCAGGGTCACAACCAGTCTCCACAATCTCCTGAAGCCCTCTGCAACTTACCGAGGCCCTGTTTCAGAATAAAATATAAAATAAGACTGGGGTGTGATTCAGAGGTAGAATGCCCACGGAGTGGGTTTGATTCCCAATATTAAAAATAAATACAAGGAGAAGAGGGGAGACAAAGGGGCTGCCATGTAAAGCAAGAACCCCGGAGCACAAGGCAGAGCCAAGCCGAGGCGGCCAAAGCACGCGCAAGCAGTTGCAGGTTGTTTGTTGGCAAGGCTGCTCTTCCCGCCCTTCTCTCCGGGCACGCTGCGGAACAGCATCCCTGAGACTCCCAGGGACTAAACAGCAGGCCCAGGTTTGTGGCAGGACAAGGAAGCGAGCTGAGCGAGGCCGGCCTCCTCTGGTCCACCAGCCTCTGAGCAGCAGGTCCTGCTCTCCAAGCCCTTTGCATCTGAACCCTGAACCCACCGCCGGCCCTAGGTCTTCCCGTCACACACCCCAGGTGGTTCCCCGATTCCACAGATCCGCAGTGGTTCAGCTGTGAAGTGGCGCGGAGTCAGAGATGGAATTTAGATCCCGTCACCGCCCCCACATGTGCAGCGAAATTCCAAGCCCTCACCTAAAAGCCTACATGATGCGTCCCCACTCTTGTCTTCTCCCCTCTGTTGTGCCCAGGTGGGCCTGGGGATGGCTCTCACACCTGCCTGGGCCTTTGCACCTGCCGCTGCCTCTCCTGGATCGCGCTCCCCTCCATCTCCTGATCTTGTTGCCCCTACGCCTCCTGGGTCTCACTTCCCCTAGATCTCCTGGATTTCACTCCCCTAGATCTCGCTTCCTGCTTCACTTCGGTCCTTGCTCAGAAGATTTTCCTCTGAAATCCTCCAGGTGCTTCTGAGCCTCCTGATCCAGACCTGGACTTGTTCCTCTTCAAAGCACTCACGACCCTGTCATACTCTGCTTATGTGAATGCGCTTAGGTAACATCTCATGGGGGTGCAAGCTCACCAGGGCACAGACTTTACTCTGGTCACCACTGTGCGCAGAGAGCACAGCCTGGCTTATTCATCATAGGTGCTCACTTGTTGAAGCCGGGCATGGTGGTGCACACTTGTAATCCCAGCATTTGGGAGGCTGAGACAGGAGGATCATGGTTCGTGGCCAGCCTCAGCTACTTGGTGAGGTCCTCTGCTATTCAGTGAGACCTTGTTTAAAAATAAAGAATAAAAAGTAGGGCAGGGGGGGTATAGCTCAGAGGTAGAATGCCCCTGGGATCAATCCCCAGTACCCCTAAAATAAATAAATAAATAAATAAATAAAATACTTGCTGAATGAATCTGGAATCCCATTGACATGACCTACAGGGCCTCCTCATTTTGGAATATGGGAAAAATTCCTGGACAAAGAACCAGAAAGACCAGGGTTCTAGACCATTTAGGCCTTAGTTTCTGCTAGAGCCAAATATGTCTCAATGGATCATCTAACACAATAAAACAAAAGCAAATGATATTTTAAAGATCATAATATGCACCAGGCATGGTGGCGCACGCTTGTAATCCCTGCACTTGGGAGGCGGAGACAGGTGGATCGCGCTGGTTCGAAGCCAGCCTCGCTGTCTTAAGAGACCCTGTTTCCAAATAAAAATATTTTAAAAAATAGGTCTGGGAGTGTAACCCGGAGGTTGAAGGGTTTCCAGGAACCCCAGTACCACCAAAAAATTAATAAATAAAATAAAAATAAAGATCCCAATATTAATACAAATAGAAGACTTTTGAAAAATTTCTTTCTACCCCACTGGCAAAACTGACTGCTGTCCATTTCCCCAGAGGACTATGACACGTGTCCTCACTTGGGGCCTGTGTGCTTGTCAGGCTGGAAACTGGAAGCAGGTAGACTGCTGCCCAGCAGGCGAGGTGTCTGGGCAGAGCCTAATGATTGTGTCTTCCCCACCTGGAGATACACAAAGCCCAGGGTCACTGGGTCTGCTTTCTGCCCAGGCCTTTTCTGTCAGGAGCAACACTTCGTAAAATCCATTTGAACATCGGTGTCAGTTAATCATACTCGTAGGACACAGAGCTATTACCCCGCAGGCCTCCCTCTCACCTGTCCCTCCTGCCTCCACCCCAGGTCTCATCTCTGAGTTTGCCAAGTGCCTCTGTCACATCACTCCATTTTTTGTTGCTCTAAAGCTCTGTGGAGCGCCTTGGGATGTAAAGTGTCAGAAAGAGTCGTAGACAAATGCATTTGGGAGATACCCAGGTAATCAAAGTTAGATGGGATTCTTTGCTGGGGGAATTCAGGCCCTTAATTAGACTAACAGACTTTGTGGACTTCC
Organism: Muscardinus avellanarius; assembly: GCF_963383645.1. Taxonomy (NCBI): domain Eukaryota; kingdom Metazoa; phylum Chordata; class Mammalia; order Rodentia; family Gliridae; genus Muscardinus; species Muscardinus avellanarius. The sequence goes on from NC_137789.1 coordinate 126,898,150, forward strand.
AGTGCAGGAATAGACCAGGCAGCACTGCTAAATCTGAGCATAGAACCCCCTTTCCCCACAGAGCGTCTCTCTGGACTGGCACTCCATGGAACCCCCTTTGGGATTTTGGAGCTGGGCTCCAAAATTCAGAAAGGGCTGCTCCTTGGCTCCCCTGCCAGCCATCCTTCCAGAGCTGCTCCAGGTGCTGTGGGCAGCGGCCGTGTTTGCTCTCTGCTCTCCCTGCTTCCTCTTTTGCCGGGACACACACATTTTTCAGGAACTTTTTCCAATGGTCAGTTTTCCCAAGGGAATAACCTTCCAGTGATTCCTCAGTGCCTTTGATTGGGCTGTCAGTGCCAGCTGTTTGGGCTTGGTTATCACCATGAGTAATCATTGCCCTCCCAGGCTGAGCTGCCTCCCTTTCTTTCCTCCCCCTCCTCCTCTTCCTCCTCCTCCGCCGCTGCCTCCTCCTCCTCCTCTGCTTTCTTCTCTGCCTCCCCATGGACCACATGTATGCCGGAATGGAAGCACAGCATGGGCAGGACTCTCCTGTTTATTACTGTGTGTCTAGCCCCTCTAAGAGTGCATAGCACACAGTAGGGGCACAATAAATATTGATTCAATGAGCTATTGAAACAGGTGCCCTTAACTGCTTGCAACTGGCAAACTCTCAGCCTCTCTTAGAGTTTAACTGAGAAACAGAATCTGTTTCAGCTGAACATAAAGGGGTCGCACAGTGAACAGAAGCCCTTCCTCTATGCCTGGGCCTCGTCCCCAGCCTTGGAGACTGTGTGCTGGCCATGCAAAGGGAAGTGGACCCTGCAGAAGGATGGAGTCTCTTTGATGATTCCAAGTGGCCCCCAGAGGAGACCCAACCCCCAGGGCCAACCAGGAAACCCCTTCATCCGCGGTCACCTCTCAGCAGCGGTGGTCTGGTGGCAGAGGGCTGTGAGGTGGGCAGAAGTTTCCTCCGAACATTCAGAAGCTTACGTAGGTGTAGAGGCAGTGAGTCTCAAAAGGACAGTTTTATTTATTTTTTATTTTTTTGTGGTATTGGGGATTGAACCCAGAGGTGTTCTACCTCTGGGCTACACCCCAGCCCCATTTTATTTCAAAACAAGGTCTCACTAAGTTGCTGAGGCTGGCCATGAAACTGCCATCCTCCTGTCTCAGCCTCCCAAGTACTGGCATTACAGGTATGAGACACCACGCCCTGCTAAAGGGACACTTTAAAACAATAAGCTAGATGAGCATTATTTTTTAAAATACTTTTATTGGTGCATTGTGGTCTCATATCTATCATAATGTAAATCATAGTGATCGTGACCCACATGCACACAGCGCTTGGGCTTTCCCTGGCCTCCTCCCTACTCCGCCCTTCCCCGTACAGGGCATTGAGACTGACATTGGTATTCTCACATATGTTTTGAGAATTAGAGTTAATTCTCAGAAGTCAATTGGATCTTCAGTTTAATGGAAAAGCACATCAGGCATTCTGCCCAGTGCCAGAGACATCTGAAGTCCTGGATAAACACTGGCCAGCCGGGACGTCTAGGTGGGAAGGGGCAAGGAAGGAGCCACATTTGATTATAAAGATCCATTTTCCTCCTCCCTGTCCAAGTCGTGGGGATTGTGGAGAGAAGGAAAGAGCATCTGTCGGTGCTATAAAAAGACCAAGCCTCTTATGCACTTGGCCATGAGTCAGCCGGCTCAGCCTGTCACAGTCAGTCAGGCACCGGCTAGAGCCCCGGGCCACAGAGGGAACAGAGAGGCCCTGCCTAAGGTCCCAGCCCCCAGGGAGCCCGTTTTCTGGTGGGGATGAGCGATGCTTGGGCATCTAGTTCCTGTGGCAGGTGTCATGCAAGTACCCGAAACACACTGCAGGATGCCATGCAGAAGAACCAGGAGGGATCCTAGGAGGCCCTGGAATTAGAGTCTGGAGTCAAAGGCTGGGCGGGAGGATTTCCACTGGTGGAGGTGATAAGAGAGTAGGGTGGGAAGGAAGGAACGAATTCAGGATGAAGGGCAGGGACTACAGCCAGGCAGCCTGGTCTGAAGCTCAGCTCTGCAACTTCCTAGCTGGGTCCTGTTGGGCAAATTCCTTCACCTCTTTCAGATTCGGCTTCCTCATGTGTGCAAAGGGTACCTATGTCAGAGAATGCTGGGAGAGGAGAGAGAGGAAAACCAGCAATAGGAGAGGGCCTGGCAGATAGGAAGCGCTCTGTAAATGGGAGCTGTCATCAGCCTCATTCATTCATTCATTCATTCATTCATTCATTCATTTGTTCGTTCAGAAAATACTTATAAGACATTCTACCAGGAACCCTGGGCTCACCATTCTTCTCAGCAGGATAAGGTGGGCAGCGGGAGGGGCGGGGCTGCAGTTGGAATTAGACCTGCTGGACCCCTGCCTGCAGAGCAGGGAAGCAGAGGGGAGGCCTGGGTTTGTAGCCTCTTATGATGTGGCTAATCATTAACTTCCCTGTGCTGGATGGAGTCTGTCACCATTTATTATCCGTGGAGTGACCTTCAACAGGTAACCTAAATTTCCGAAGAATCAATTTGCTCAGCCATGAAGCAGGAATAGCAGCGGTGCCAGTGCAACAGAGACTGACAGAGACGATTCACGAGGCTCTGGGAGCCCCCAGAGGGCTGACCCTGTTGCAGTTGTGGGGGCTTCAGGAGGGGAAAGGTCTGTTCATTGGGCACCCGTTGCCCCTGTCTTCATCACCACTAGGAAACGTAAGTGGCCCGCAGAGTGAGCGAGCAACCATGTTCAACCAAAAAGCAATGAACAGCTCTCTTTAACTAGAAAATGAGAAGCATTTTAAGGAAAACAGTTGAAGCCATGCTGATCCTGGAGTTCCACTTGCCCAGTCTGTGAATGTTGCTAATTACTTTTTAATTACCTCCCTTCTTGAGATTCAGGAATCTCAAGGGATGGGCCCAGGGGTCCGGCACAGAACTAACAAGGTGGCCAGTTTCCAGGTGATGTAGGCAACTACTGCCTGGCCAACGGCCTCTTCCTATAGGAGAAGCAGGATGCAGGCCAGACTATGCAAGTGGAAGGTGCAGGGCCCCCTAGCGTGGCCAGGGCACGGCCAGGCACTGGCTCTCTTCCCTGGGGCAGAGGTCACAGGCTGGCTTGTCAGGCTCACAGACACAGTGTCCAGCACATCGAAGGCTAGCTGTGCGCAGCCAGGCTCCGCCTCGCCACCCCATCCCATCTCCCGGCCTCACCGAGGCTGAGCAAGTGACGAAGATGGACACACCTTCTTCCTCTAGCTGTGCCCAGAGGATGCTCAGAATTGTGTATAAGGAGCAGGCCATGTATAAGGTGGTGCCCGTCTGCAATACCAGTACTTGAGAGACTGAGACAGAAGGATCACAGGTTTGAGGCAACCCCCAGCAACGGGCTGGGGCCCCATTTAAAAAAATAAATAAAAGAAGCAGGGCATGGTGGCACGCCCTTGTAATTCCAGGACTTGGAAGGCTGGAGGCTGAGACAGGAGGATCACAGGTTCAAGGATAAACTCTGTGACTTAAGAAGACTCAGCAACCTAGCAAGACCCTGTTTCAAAATAAAAATAAAAGGGGTTGGGGGTAGAGCTTGGAGAGAGAATTCCCCTGGGTTCAATCCCCAGTACCAAAATTTAAAAAAGCGTAACAGCAAGACAGTTTCCCCCGAGGCATCCGGAGCCTCAGAAGTGGACCCTTTTTAGCCAGTCACCCAGCCTCCCACCACCCTGCCAAGGACCCACACTTAAATGTCAGCCTCCCTTCTCTCCCACAGACCTAGCCTTTTGCTCTCTGAAGCAAATGCTGGCCAGTCTCCTATTTTCAAAGTAGCTTAACTAGACCATCTCTCAGAGCGGCGGTTCTTCAGCCTGGACAATGAAGGGTAGACTCAAAAGCGCCAGCAGCAGCGGTGGCCGCAAAGTTTGCAGGAGCTTATTGGAAACGCAGCCTCACAGGCAGACCCACACTTGCAGTGAGTACAGCATGAATCCAGAGTAGATGAGGTCTAGAGTAATTCTAGAGTAAGAATCTACCCTAGAATGAGGTCATGCTGAGCACTGCTCAGGACGCTTGAGACACATCGAGCTCTGGCACCACGGTTCTGAGATGTTCCGATGCTTTCATATGGTCCAGACACAGTGCTCTGATGTGGGCTATCGGGAGAGGAGTTCACACGGGCTTTATTGTAACCTGTGCAGCTTACATCGGTCAGTGGGCCATTTCCATGCCCAAGGCTGCCCGCTGCTGACTCAAACCCTCTCTGCCGGATGCTGAAGCAAGATCCTCTAGGGGAACAGACTGGACAGGAGAGCCCGGGAGCCGTGACTGCGCAGCCCGAGAGGCCAGAACCCCCTTCGGAACCCATGCAGCCAGGGTTGCCTTCGCCACGCAGTCTGCTATAGTGCTGGCCTGCCCTTTAGTGCCAAATGGTAGCGGTCCCAGCAGCTCCGCTGGAGGGAATGTACTCTACTGATAACGTTCGTGTGTGTGTGTAAAGATGCGCCTGAGGTGTTCATTTCACCAATCACCACCTCTCAACCGGGACATAAATGTCCAATGGTTGTCATTTTTTTTTTTTTTTTTGGCAAATGTTGCCAGCAGTGTCTGAGCATCTCTTCTTTCTTGATGGAGAAGGGCATATATATATATAGTATTTAGTGGTACTAGGGGTGGAACTCAGGGCTTTTCTACCTCCAGGCTACACTCCCAGACCTATTTTATACTTTATTTAGAAACAGGGTCTCACTAAGTTGCTGAGAGCCTCACTCAGTAGCTGAGGCTGGCTTCGAACCTGTGCGATCCTCCTGTCTCAGCCTCCCAAGTGCGGGGATTGCAAGCGTGCGCCACCACGCCCAGTTGGAAGGACATATTTAATACGTGTATGTCTGGTTCCAGAACTTTCCACTCACTTTTTGATTGTGTCTGTTTGTTTAATTAATTAATTTTTGAGGTATTGGGGACTGAACCCAGGGGTATTCTACCTTTGAGCTACACTCCCATCCTTTTTTATTTTATTTATTTTTGGCAGTACTGGGATTGAACCCAGGGTTGTTCTACTTCTGAGCTATACTCCCAACCCTACAACCCCTCCCTTTTATTTTGAAACAGGATCTCGCTAAGTTGCTGAGGGTCTAAGTTGCTGAAGCTGGGGTTATAGGTACATGCCCCAGTGCTGCACTGTGCAGCATATGTGTGTGTGTGTGTGTGTGTGTGTGTGTGTGTGTGTGTGTGTATATATATATATATATATATATATATATATACATAGTTGTTTTTTTTTTTTGGTGGTATTAGGGATGGAATCCAGGGGCTTTCTACCTCCGAGCTATACTCCCAGACCTATTTTATATTTTATTTGGAAACAGGGTCTCACTAAGTTGCTGAGAGCCTCACTAAGTAGCTGAGGCTGGCTTCGAACCTGTGCGATCCTCCTGTCTCAGCCTCCCAAGTACTGGGATTACAAGCATGCACCTCCACACCCAGCTTGTGCCTGAATATTTTAAAGCCCTGGTCTCATCATCATACTTCGCAGCTTCCTCTGCCCCCAGCGTGGGGTGGGTTTGGTGCCCGGGCTGGGAGTGTGATGGAGAAGGACCAGCTGACTATCTACACCCCTGACCACCCTCAAGGACACAAAACTCACAGGATGTCCGTGTGAGGAGCTTGCCCCTTTCTGTTGGTCATTGTCTCTGATTTCCATGTGTAGGCACCCGCAGGCCCTGCCAGTGGCAGGATCATCCCCAGCGGCGCCCACCCCCATGGGCTGGGAGGCCAGCACAGGTCCCTCCTCTCCCTCTCCCTCCACCCACCCACTCTACACTGTGGGTGACTTTCCGCCTTATTCCTTGGGCAGCCAGCCAGGTACCAGTTTCCTAGCACATCCTACGTGTGGACAGCAGGCCAGGCCTCTAAGACAGCTCCTTCCCCACAAAGCTCCAAACTCAGTTCCCCTCAGTGCCGTCGAAAGGCAGATTCTGCCTCCCGGGCTCCCAGCTCCCCAGCCCCTGACATCTGCAGTAAATCGGGCCTCTGGTCCCGTTTGTGTTCCCGCAGATCACAAAGGCGTCGCGGAAGAGGCTCACCATGAGCCTGGCCTACTCCGAGAGCCACCAGATCCGCGTGTCGCAGCAGGACTTCCGGCTCTTCCGCACGCTCTTCCTGCTCATGGTCTCCTTCTTCATCATGTGGAGCCCCATCATCGTCACCATCCTCCTCATCCTGATGCAGAACTTCAACCAGGACCTGGTCATCTGGCCCTCCCTCTTCTTCTGGGTGGTGGCCTTCACGTTTGCCAACTCGGCCCTCAACCCTATTCTCTACAACATGTCACTGTTCAGGAACGAGTGGAGGAGGTTTCTCTGCTGCTTCCTGCTCCCAGAAAAGGGAGCCATGTTTACAGACACGTCTGCCAGAAAAAACGATCTGTCTGTTATTTCCAGCTAGTAAGCTCTTCTCCGTAGAGGAAGCCTCGCTCCGGAGAGCCATGTTGGACTTTTAGGATATGTGCTGCTGAAGGGAGCACCATGTTGGACTTTTAAAAGGAGCCTGTTTCCAGACCCATCCACCAGTGCACCCCGCTTTAAGAGAACTTAAACCTACGCAAATACGCATCTGCAGCGCTGGCGAATTAAGGGATGATCATTCAGTATAAAATATGTTCTCCTTTATGAAAGGACTTACATGGATTCCTTTGAAAATATGAACTTTTTCAGTGTGTTTGTAATATGATTCAAGTTAATAAATTTTTATTTATAAGTGTTCAGCAATTACATCTCCTACATAGAAAGCCACACCTTACTCTTTTTTTCTCTTTCTTTCTTTCTTTCTTTCTTTCTTTCTTTCTTTCTTTCTTTCTTTTGTGGTACTGGGGATGGAAAACAGGGGCATTTTATCTCCAAGCAACACCCCCAGCCTTATTTTGTATTCTTTATTTTGAAACAGGGTCTCACTGAGTTGCAAAGGGCCCCACTTAAGTAGCTGGGGCTGTCAGGAACTGTGATCCTCCTGTTTCAGCCTCCCAGATGCTGGGATTACATACATGTGCCACCACGCCCAGCTCTACACTTTATGGTTTCTTTCTTTCTTTCTTTCTTTCTTTCTTTCTTTCTTTCTTTCTTTTTCTTTTTGGTGGTACTGGGGATGGAACCCAGAGGCCTTCTACCTCCGGGCTATACTCCCAGGCCTACCTATTTTATATTTAATTTGGAAACAGGGTCTCACTAAGTTGCTGAGAGCCTCACCACATAGCTGAGGCTGGCTTTGAACCTGCATGCTCCTCCTGTCTCAGCTTCCCAAGCGTGGGGATTACAAGCGTGCGCCACCACGCCCGGCCACTTTATGGTTTCTGAAATGAGTCCTGAATCTGTTTCAGGGCTCAGATTTCTCTGTTAAAGGGTCACATCCACTCTAGGCCCCTACCTTGGGTTCCCAAGGCATTAGAATTATCCATTAATATCAAGAATGTGTGAGGAATGTCCAAAGAACAGTTACAGATGATTATCATCTTCTCGTTTATTAAACACGCATGGAGCCAGGCATGGCGGCATATTCCTTTAACCCCAGTACTTGGGAGGCTGAGAGAGGAGGGTGCCAGGCCAGCCTCTGCAACTTAGCAAGATCCATTTCTAAAATAAAAAATAGAGCTGGCAGGGGTGTGGGTGGTAAGCAGCTCATAGGTAGAAGGCCCTGGTTCAATCCCCAGTAACAAAAAAGAATACACCTGGCTTCCAGAGCCCATCTCCTAACTCCTCCAGGAAACCCTGAGGTTGCATCCCTCTCAACATTTAGACCGCACCTGGGCCAAGAAGTAAATCCCATGCTACAGAAGGGAGGGTGGGTTGTTGCTACAGCTCACCCTGACCCACGCGTCCAGGCCAGGTGTGAGCCGGCGCCCTGCCCAGCGCCCAGGTCCAGCGCTGCCTCCGCTTCCGGGCCTGGCTGCACTGGCTCCCCCGTGGGCCCGGTAGTTAAGACCTTCCTGGGTAAGTAAGGAAACCTCATTTTTTTCACCCCAGTTGAGAAACCTTGGAGATTAGGAGATTTAATGGAGATTAGGTACTAGAAGGAGTCAAAGGACATAGAGATGGGAGGGGAGAATGCCCTTGGCATATGAATGCACGCCCCTATCTGTAACCTGCACACACAAAACTTCAAATCATAGGAAGCTGGCAGCTATATTTTAATAAATCAAAGTTTGGAATCCCAAGCCTCAAATGGTCCCCTAGAAAACTTTAGTTAGATATATACAGTGGACAGGGATAGATCGATTCTTTCCCACACACATCGTTCTGTGCATGGAGGCTTTCTGTCCACCCAAGGAAGGCAGGGAGAGGCGGCAAACTACGCTCCTGAGATAAATAGAGATGAAGATTGAAGGACAGTTAACCAGAAGTTTTCAGATGCAACTGGGTGTCCTTCATGTTGCTACAAAATGTTTCTCTCTGATCCGCTTTGGCAGTAACCTGGAAAAGAGAAAACAAGGCTCTTAATGGCGGGAAGATGGAAGCAGTGCTTGTGTAGATAACCAACAGTGGGGTGGCCTTGGGGCGCCACGGCACCCACAGGATCCTTCATTCAGGTGTATCAGGACAGATGGAAATGTCTGTCATTCATAAACACTCAGGGCTGCTGCTGAGCCTGTGCTTTCTCCAGGGCAGGGGCTCAGTACAGAACAGCACTCCCTTTTATGTCCGCCTCCTGTGCCTCCCTGCATTTCAAGGTCACTCTCCCAATCTCAGGACAGAATGACCAAGTCAGCCTGACTCAGCCTTAGTGATCGTAGGGAGGGCCGCGAGGGACATCAGAGCCACAAGAATCTGCATTTGCATTTAGCTCGGCCACCCACTGGAGATCTTGGACCCACCTGTAGAATGTGAGAAAGAGTGTCTGCTTGGTCAGGTGTTTCCGGAGGATTAAAACTGAGCTAACATGGGCGAAGGGCTCGGTGTGGTGCCTGGCAGCGGTGAAATCCTTTACCAGCCCCGCATGTGGGCTGCTCGGGGCGATGCTTCCACACCTGGGTCTGAGTCCATGTTTGTAGGGGGTTGGTTAAGTGCCCAACAGAAATGTTCAGGTTTGTTCCCCCTTTTCTATACCTTAGCATGCCCTTGTGTGTGTGTGTGTGTGTGTGTGTGTGTGTGTGTGGTACTAGGGATGGAACCCAGAGGCATTCAACCTCCGAGCTACACCTCCAGCCCTGTTTTTTAATTCTTTATTTTGAAACAGGGTCTCACTGAGTTGCAAAGGGCTTCACTAAGTGGCTGAGGCTGCGAACTACAATCCTCCTGTCTCAGCCTCCCAAATGCTGGGATTACAAGCGTGCGCCACCACGCCCGGCTCCCTGTCTGGATTTTGAAAACCAGTTTCTCATAGGAGTGAGTACGTATCAATTCAAAATAGATGGCACACTTGGCTTCTTCATATTACTGTTTGTTTGTGTTTCTCTGGTACTGGGGGGGTGAACCCAGGGGCATTCTATCTCCGATCTATTCCCCCAGCCCAATTTTATTTTGATTCTGGTCTTTCTTATTGCTGAGAATCTCGTTAAGTTGCTGAGGCTGGCCTCCCTCAAACCTGCAATCCTCCTGTCTCAGCCTCCCAGGTCCTGGAATTGCAGGCGTGGACGCCTGGCTATGTTTCTGCTTTTAAAGTGAAGATCAGATAAAGGTAATATCTATAAAAATATTCCATAGTTGTCCCAGGGGATCCTCCAGCAGAGGACAGCTAGCCAACATCATGATTATTTGGTTTCATAGAGAATAAAGAATGTTGGTTGACCTCATTCTCTTTTAAGAACTTGCTTTGTTGATATCTCCATTTATGTTTTTACAGCAATGGCCACATTTGCTGCTCTGTTTTGTCCTGGGAATGCTTACTCCCCACAAACATTAATTCAGTCAGAATGGTTTCGGGGGCAGTAGAGCCAGTTGTAAAATGGCCTGATGTAGCAGAATGAAAGACTGTCCCCTACTTAATTAAAAGTGTCGGGATTAGAGGGGAAAGGCCTAAGACCACTCCCACACAGGGCCTGGAAGAGATCTAGAGGAGGAGAACTGACACCTGGGCCCAGAAGGGGCTGCTTGGAGGCTGGCACTCCCAGGCTGGGTTCCCGCCGCCCTGCGCCCGGCTCACCGTTGTGCTCTATCCACCGGTACTGCCGGTCCAGGCACAGCTCCTCCTGCCGCTGCCTCACCAGCTTCCGTGCCTCGGGGGTCAGGCCGTTAGGGTCCCGTGAGAACACGAAGGAGTAGCTGTCAGCACAGGTGCCGTCCAGGTTGAGCAGGCGGCAGGAGTACTGCAGGGCGAATGTGTCGTAGTCCGTGTCGATGATCCAGTGGTCATCGTCTGCAAGCCAGAAAGCCACAGTGTGGGCGGGCGCCTCGCCCCTGGTGGGCTCAGAGTGGCCCCAGCTGGCTGCCCGTGCCTTCCGGGAACCGACTGTGCCGCCTTAGGGAGCCAGAGGCTACAGAGATTTCTGACCGCTTTTGTAAAAGTGGGCAAGTGAGAAGTGGTCTTGCTTTTTTTTTTTTAATGGAAAAAAGTCATGGCAAGGAAGGAACCTCACTCATGCCAATGGTTCTCTCTCTCTCTCTCTCTCTCTCTCTCTCTCTCTCTCTCTCTCTCTCTCACAATATAAATGATACAGTGTCTTTCCGAGGGACCTCTGAGGAGGCGAGCCCATCAAAACCAGGGAACAAACCTTCCTTCTGCCATCCTCCCCTTTTGCTCTCCGATAAGATCTCCATCTCCTCTCGTGTGAGGACCAGTGACGTCACAGGAGTCTTTCCTGAACATCCACAGCTGCCAGTTCCCACTCACCTCACTAAGAACGTGGCCCTCCTGCCTCCCTCCGTGGGAGGATGCCAGTCTGACAAGCAATGCTTCCTGGCTTCACCCTAATTCAGAACCCTAGTCACTTCTCCCTCCTGGCAAGAGGATAGTTTTTGCCTGGGGTACAAGAAAGCTACTGTCCAACATCAGCTATTCCTTCTTAGAGCGTGTCTCTTCACAACTCTGTGATGGAGGCCGAGCCCAGCCCTTGAAGGATTTAGATGATATTATTCCCCAAGGCTAGGCTGTAATCAATGAAGAGCAAGTGTAAGTGAAGATGGTCAGAATATCGATAAAGGCAGGATGGGAAATAATGTTAATAAGAAAATATATAGAGCTGGCCATTGTGGCGCACGCCTGTGATCCCAGTACTTGGGAGGCTGAGAGAGGAAGATCACAGAGTCAAGGCCAGCCTCAGCAACTTAGCAAGCCCTTCAGAAACTTAGGAAGACTCTATTTCAAAATAAAACAATAGCGCTGGGTGTGGTGGCGCACGCTTGTAAAATCCCTGCGCTTGGGAGGCAGAGACAGGAGGATTGCGCAGGTTTGAAGCCAGCCATGCTGGCTTAAGAGACCCTGTTTCCAAATAAAAATATAAAAAAATAGGTCTGGGAGTGTAGCCCGGAGGTAGAAGGGCTTCCAGGAACCCCAGTACCACAAAAAATAAATTAATAAATAAAACAATAAAATAGGGCTGGGGTGTAGCTCAGAGGTAGAATGCCTCTAGGTTCAATCACATACTCAAAAAAGAAAAAGGAGAAGGAGAAGGAGAGGAGGAAGAAGAAGGGATGGAAGGGAGAGGGGGAAGGGGAAGAGGAAGAAGAGAGAAAAATATAAGGAAAAAGAACATATATGGGTGATTTGCCACAGGGAAAGAAATAATCAGATTTATCCAAATATTCTACATTTGAATACAAGTATGGTATCTCTACCTAATCCAAGCTCCTCGTGGATGTATAACTGTGCTCAAAACTTTCTGGATGATAAATTCCAACCACTGTCCGGGCACTTTCCATATGTTTCCTCAGTTATTTCTCACATCAGCTCCGAGGTGCACTCTATCATTCCATTTTACAGATGAGGAAACTGAGGCCCAGGGAAACTAAAGAACTTCCCTAGGATCACGAAGACCAGGGAAGAACAGGACTCAAACAGAGGAGGGCAGCTCCAGAGTCCAGAGTCCACAGGCTTAGCCTCTGCAACTCCAGCACTCTAGACATTAGGTCTACGGAGTGGGTGGGGAACAAGAAAGGAAAAGGCGTCATGTCGTCTCCATCTGTTGCCCAGGTCCTGCAGCAAGGGAGAATGTGCCTAGATGGTACTCATGCTGGAGGAAGGCAGAGGGGCCGGATGCTCTGGCATTAGCAGGGCCATCTCTAGGGCTCACCCTACGTCCCCTCTGGTTGCACCTGAGACCCCTGGAGCGTGGGCCTCGGGTGGGCTGCAGCCCAAACCCAGATCCTGTAGAGGGGTTGCCACAGGAGAGAGCATGGGGTTCCCTTCTTCAACCCTGACCTGCCCAAGAGGGGGAGCCACCCCTGCACCTTCCAGGCCGTCCCAGGCTGAGTGTCAGAAGCCAACTGGGAGGATGTCCCAGCCGATGACTGCTCGGCAGTGACCGTGGAATTATTCAGCAGATGGGCCAGGAATAGAAGTCCCGGGCTGCCGCTGGGCTTCGCCCTAACCAGGCTTTTCTTCCCTGGCTATGGGACCACTGTGTCATCACGAGCATCCCAGGAGCCTGCCCTCAGACACAAAAGCACCCACCTTTGAAATGTTACCTCTGCTCAATGTCTAGGCAGCTATTAGCTTGGGAAGTCTGCAGCTTAAAAAAAAAATCCAGCTGGGCATGCTTGTAATCCCAGCATTTGAGAGGCTGAGATAGGAGGATCGCGGTTTGTGGACAGCTTCAGCTACTTAGTGAGGCCCTTTGAAACTCAGTGAGATCCTGATTCCAAATAAAGAATTAAAAAAATAGGGCTGGGAGTATAGCTTGGAGGTGGAATGCCCCTGGGTTTCATCTCCAGTACTGAGAGAAAAAAAAAAAAAACCTTTTCCCAATATTTTTGCCAGATTGTGAATTTTGACATAGAATCTAAGTAACTTTCAATGCATGATTTTTGTAAAGTTGGCCACTGTTCTTAACTCTGAAAGAAGGCCAAGTTGGCTTGGTTGATCTCCAGACTTTTCTTGGCAGGATAGTTCAAAGATGAAGAGTTAAAATCCTAACAACATTGACCAGACTAGACTCCCTTCTAAGAGTAATTTCAAGAGACCTGCCTGAGCGGAAAGAATGTGCTCAGCTCTGCAGCCTCCCGACACCCAGCAGCCAGGTGTCTGCAGACCCACATGCCCCCAAATGTTTCCAGATGGCAGCTAACTGCATGCAGTAGAATAGGCGGGGATCTTGCTGGAGACAGCAGCTAGAGCCCGGACTCCCTCCAACTCCCGAGGAAGCCAGGCTGCGCCACACCCATGTCTACAACGTACCCTCACACACTGGGTTAGAGGTTTGATTGCCAGTCCCCAAAGCAAAGATAAAGTCTGTGACCTGGTTCTGTTAAAGATCTGTCCCTCACTGCTGTGGTTCTAGAACATGTTTCTCTAGTCTCCTAGACCTGCACCCACCAAAGCAACCAAAGCTCAGGTGAGATGCTTCCTGAGGTTCTCAGGTCTAACGGGCCAGCTGAGCCAAGCAGATGATAGACTGTAAGCTATTCTTAATTATTCACCAGAATAACCTGATGGGCCCCAGCAAAGCGAGGCGAGTCTGAAGCCTCCATACCTGAGTAAGCCAAGATAACTCTTCGGATTGAAGAGTTATCTAGGCCCGTAGTTCTCAAACTTCAGTATGCAGACTCCAGAGCCTACCTACCCCAAAAGCTTCTGATTCTTAGTCAGGTTTGGGGCCTAGAAATCTGCATTTAACAAATACCACAGCTGATTTAGGTACATGAGGTCCAGGGTCCCTGACTTAAGCAACACATTGGAGATGCCTGCATTCAGCCTCTTCACCGGCAGAGTGATGGACTTTATATCTGGGACAAAAAAAAAAAAAAGGAGAATTTCTGTGCATGTCTTTCTGGGAGAACCCCAAACAATGATGAGCATCGCTAATACTGAGCACTCACTCTGCACAGGCTAAGCATTTCCATGCATTACCTCAAGGAGTTCTTCCAAGAATCTTAGGAAACAGTAACTATTCTCTATTCCCACTCCACAGCTAAGGAATAGAATTTCAGAGTGTCTAGTCCACGGTGACGCCCGTATTCAACCAAGACAGGCGGATGGCAACACCCATCACTCTTGAGAAGTCCTGCTCACAGAGCTGGCAGAACTCGGAGAGAAGGAGTCCAATCTGGAGCACGCCCCAGGCTGTGGCAGCAGAGGTCTGTTAGCACTGACGCTTAAGATTCAACTGCGGAGGTCTGTTACGTTTCATTGTTAAATAATCGGATGAAAAATTTAATGAGCATCTGTCTTTGCATATTTTTTCCTCCCTATCAGAAAATGCTTCAGTCTAAACAGATCCACCCTGGGGGCTGTAATAGGCAGAGAAGGGGAGAACCTGAAGATGTGGGCCTCTCTCCAAGTGGCCTTCAAATCCTCCTGCCCAACCTCGTGTTAAATGTGATGAGACTAATCTTAGGGAAGAAAGAAACTAGCATGGGGAATCAAAGCAGAGCTTGCAAGGAAGACTCCACACAAGCACAGAAAACGGTGGAAAGTAGGCCATCAACGGGTCGTGCTCAAGAGCCTCAGCAAACAGAGGCAGTTGGTGGCCCTGGGTTAGGAGGTGCCACTAAGCGCCAGCCATTGGCTGTGTGTTCCTGCGCCTGCCACGCGGTCCCTCTACTCGTAACACAAGACTTGAACGCAGTGGTGTCTGTGCGTTCTCCCACGCCAGACCCAGGATGTAAAGCTACAATTTTCTCCCCGGAGGGAGAACAAGAAGCAATAATATCAAACACAGAAAGCTGACACGCAGGCGCTGTTCCAGGTGATTTTGTGAATGCCAGTTCATTGAGTCCTGATAACAACTCCATGAGGCAGGTACAATGACCAGCTCCACTTTGCAGAGGAGGAAACTGAGGCGAGAAAGGCTAAGGAAGGTCCCACGGGTAGTGGCTGAGTTGGGGACTTAAACCCAGGCAGTCTTAATTGTAACAAGGCGGAGGAGTTTATTCTTCCACATGATACTTACCCCACTTAACATCTCTAACAATTGCTTTCAAGAAAGGAAATTCTACATAGAATGAAAATGCACAAAAGGTAAAAGCAGAACTAAGCTGGCTTGGTAGACACAGGAGAAGGTAAGAGACAAACCCTCCCTCCTTACCAAGTCTTCTCTCACCCAGCCTGAAGACTGTTCTTTGCAGTAGTGCATCTCAAAGTGCTAAGAGCATTCTGTGTTTGTTCTTTCCGAGAATGAGTAACCTTGTACCTCCCACTGTCGGTTTTTGTAATCTGCTGTCAGAAAAGTGTGTGTGTATATGTATTTGTGAGTGGAGGGAGTGAGGTGTTTTTTTGTTTTTGTTTTTGTTTTTGGTGCTGGGGATTGAATTTAGGAGCATTCTACCTCTGAGCTTCACCTCCAGCCCTTTTTATTTTTTTCTTTTCAAACAGGATCTCACTAGGTTGCTGAGGCTGGCTTCCAACCTATGACCCTCCTGTCTCAGCCTCCTAATTACTGGGATTATAGGCATGTGCCACCACACCCAACAGAAAACTGTATCTTTTAACTCTAAATTAATCATTTGGGAAGTTTGTTGCGCTATATGAAATAAAATTTTTTTATTAATTTTAAGGATAAAAATCATCTGCCCTGTAATATACCAATTTATCAATACAACATACATTAATACTAAAATGTAATTTTGTAAAAAAAAATTCAGTTTCATCTAACCCATGACTTTGGAGGAAGTCAAAGAATACATGCCACATGTAGACGGATGAGTTACCTAAAGGACACTTCTGCTCTGGGTCACCAATAGAACAGCCCTCCCACCCTGCACAGCCTCAGGGCTCTATCTCCCAGGAGAGCACAAACAGTACTTGGCAAGTGCCAGTCTGTGTTAGGAGACTCTACAGTTTGGGGCCACACAAGCGGGGCCTGGGAGTTGGAACCCTTGGTCTCTGGCAATGGTCCTCTCAAATTTGTCTCCTGATCTGGGGCAAAGCTCTACCCTCTCTGGGCCTCAGTTTGTTTATCTGTATGTGACCCTCCCCCCTCCCTAGAGTTTACTTTTCCTAAGATTTCACAATAGGATTCACCCTGGCTTGGGTCTTCTCTAGCTACCAGGTGTACTCCAGATTGAAAACAGGAAAAACAGGGCAGTGTGTGAATGTTGAGGGGCGATACAGAAAGCACACAGATAGGGTGCTTTCCTTAGTAGGTCAAGTCTTAAGACGCCCTGCTGCGGGTTCTCAGCACCTCGCCAAGCATCTGGGTTTTGGTGCTTGGGGGAAAGGAAAGCGGCCATTGGCACCCAGAAGGAGGGGGCCAAGGGGAAGCGTCTGAGGCCAGAATCCTAGCATCAGCAGGACACTGGGTGGGGGTGAGCCAACTCTATTCACAAAGTCCCCTCCATCCCTGGGTTGGAGTCTCAGGGATTCAGCCAAGAACCAAAGGAGATGCAAATCTGAGTGGAGTGGTGAAGTAGGAGACAGTGCTGAGTGGGTTGCACCCGGAATGGGAAAATGGCGCCTGGCAAGCCCAAAGGTCCTTTTGAGCTTGGGCCAGGTTTCTGGGGCTAGCTGCTCCCCATCCCGACCTCCCAACCTCAGGCGGGGCAGAGGGTTCCTGCACACACAGAGCTTTCCTCAGTCCATTTTTCCTGAGAGTGCAAGGAAGAAAAACCCCAGCGCTTTGGCTGGGGAGGCCTCCAATCCCCAAAGGCCCCGCAGGTCTGGCTACTCACTTCCTCGCTGGAGAAAGGAGGCTACGCCCCAGTACTTCATCTTGAACTTGGCAGGGTCTTCGGTGTCGGTGAAGGTGCCCACCATGTCTGCGCACACTTCCCAGTTACTGCAAAAGCCAAGGGGGTGTTCAGCCAAACCTCGTAAACAGCTTCCTCTCTCCCTCCCACCCCGCTGCCCGCCGCCGTCCCTCCCCACTCGCCCTGCGCCCCAGGCGGGGGCCCGAGGGACCCCGCAAAGCGCAGCCCAGCGGCCCGGAGACCACCGACCTCAAGAGGCGGACGCGGCCCTTGGCGGTGGCGCTCATGTGGCCGTTCTCGTCCACCGTGAACTCGGCGATGATGTTGTCTTGCAGAAAGAGACCCTCGGGGTCCTTCTTGGCGATGGCGTACCAGGTCCCGGAGAACTGCGAAAGGGATGAGAGGCGGGGGGCCCGGTGTGTGTGCGTGTGTGTGTGTGGGGGGGGTCGGGGGCGCGGGGCCCGGGGGGGCCGATACCTACGCGAGCCTTGTCGAAGTTCTCCTTGACTCGGAAGCTGCTGACCCTGCAGTCGCGCTCCGCCCGGCCGCTGCCCAGCGCCGCCAGCAGCACGAGCGCCCACACCCACTCCATCTCGCGCAGGAGTCCGCCCTGCGGGGGGCGCGCCGTGAGCCTCGGGAGCCTGGGGGGCCCGCCCGCCATCCCGCCCGCCCCCGGGGCCGCTCACCACCCGGAGCCGCGTAGCCTGGCCGTGCGCGCGTGGACAGAGGAGCCGGCGCCCCGGCCGCCCGCCGCGCTTTAATAGCGCTCGGCCCAGGGGGTCGCGCTTTCGTAACCGCGCGGGGTGAAAGACCGAGGGGAGGCGCCGGCCGGCCCGCCAGCGCTTGCACAACCCTGACTCGCCGCGCCCAGCCACCTCCAGGCACGGCTCGCGGGGCTGCCTGCCGCGGGGCGGCTCGGCCCAGCTCTCCGGCCGCGGCGCGGGGCCCAGCCCTGGCCCGGTACCCAGCCCCCGTGCCGACGGCGCCCGGGGTTCCCGCGCCTGGCTGCAGGCTCAGGGCCGCCTGCCGGGGACACCCGAGGGCGAGGGGGGGCCCGCGATGCTCCCCGGGGCGCCGGTGCCCGGCCCGGCTGTGCCAGGGGGGCCCCTCTGCCTTCTAAGGGCCAGTTGTGCAGGGGTTTGGGGAAATGTTGGCCAAGGGCTTTTTCCTTTTATAAAAGATGCATTTTACTCTTTGAGGAGAGTTGCGGTGCCCTCCGAGTCAATATTTGCTCTTTAGTTTCAACATCTTTAGGAGCATTAAAATGCTCCCTGTTAAATATTCTCTAGAAACACGACTCTGGTCAGGACAGGAAATATTCCAGGAGCTTTGGTGGTCAAGTGGTTGGTTGTCTACATTTCCCCTGAACCCACTTTGACACGCACACACCTAGCAATTGCTTTTTATATTATTATTATTATTATTATTATTAGTGGTGGTGGTGGTGGTACTGGGGTTCCTGGAAACCCTTCTGCCTCAGATTACACTCCCAGACCTATTTTTTATACTTTTTTATTTTGAAACAGGGTCTCGTAAGCCAGCACGGCGGCTGGCTTCAAACCAGTGCAATCCTCCTGTCTCTGCCTCCCAAGTGGGGGATTACAAGCATGCGTCACCACGCCCAGCTAATTTTTATTTTTTTTATAAGTGGAACATATTGAGAGTGGTGTACATTTACATTGTGCTTCATGCCCTTCCCCCTCTCTTCCCCCCCAATAGAGAGTGTCCAGGTTAATCACGTTGTATTTATGCTATTACACATATTCGTATGTAGCTCCTCCATTGAACAACCTCAGCATTCTTCCTCTCCTATCCTTCCATTCAAGCTTTACTGAGATTTCCCCTCCATCATCTGGAGTCCCTCTGGTATTACAGCTACTCCCTAGCTTGGGCATATTAGAAAAAACTATGCCCCTTCTCTTTCTGTGCTTAACTAATCTCACTTAACATAATGTTCTCTAGCTCCTTCCATGTTCTTGCAAATGCTATTATTTTATTTTTCCTTATAGCTGAATAGAATTCCATTGTGTGTATTTCCCATAATTTTGCAATCCACTCATCTGTTGATGGAGATCTAGGTCGGTTCCATATTTTGGCTATTACAAACTGTGCTGCTATGAACATGGGTATTGCATATGTTACTGTAGTTCTCTGATTTCAACCCCTTTGGAAAGACACCCAGGAGTAGTAGAGCCGGATCATATGGTGGATCTATTCACAGTTTTCTAAGGAATCTCCATACTGATCTCCATAGTGGCTGAACTACTTTGCACTCCCACCAACAGTGTAAAAGAGTTCCTCTTTCCCCACATCCTCACCAGCAATTGTTGTTGTTTGACTTTTTTATGTTTGCCACTCTGATTGGGGTTAGATGGAATCTCAGCGTAGTTTTGATTTGCATCTCCCTGATGGCTAGTGATGTTGAACATCTTTTTATGTATCTATTGGCCCTTTGTATCTCTTCTTTTGTGAAGTGTCTATTCATTTCAGTTGCCCATTTCTTGATTGGGTTGTTTGTTTTGCTAGTGTAGAGTCTTTTGAGCTCTTTGTATATTCTGGATATTAGCCCCCTATCAGAGTGGTGGCTGGTAAAGATCTCCCATTCTGTAGGCTTCTTCTTTAGGTTCTTGATGGTTTCCTTTGATGAGAAGAAGCTTTTTAGTTTGAAGAGATTCCACTTATTAATTCTTGCTTTAATTTCCTGCGCTTTGGAAGCTTTTGATGCATTTTTTGTTGTTGAAACAACAAAGGGAGTTGGTTGAGGAGCAGAGTGAAGGAGAGTAATAACAAGGTCACTGGTCTAAGTCCAAGGGCTCACCAAGGCATTTTACCTTCATCACAGGACTAGGCACTCATGTATTTTTCTCTTTCCATCATAGTTGAAGAGTTCCATTAATCTCATCAAAGCAGCCAGAATGTAGATTTTGATAAGAACTGGTAATAGGGCAAAGATATCTCTTTCCTTGGGATTCTTCCCGTACAATATCAGTCCTGTCCCCTTGGCTCAAATTGGAAGAAACTAGGATGAATCTGGATCATTTTGCTGCTCCCAGGCCTGAAATAAGAGAAGTGGGGGGGGGTTGTCAAACAGAGAACAGGAGTTGATTGGTTCCAAAACCAGCCCATCAGCTCCTCCTCCTCCTCCTCCTCCTCCTCCTCCTCCTCCTCCTCCTCCTCCTCCTCCTTTGTTTTGGTTACTGGGGATGGAACCCAGGGGCATTATACCTCTGAGCTACACCCCCAGACCTATTTTTTATTCTTTATTTTGAAACAGGGTTTCACTAAATTGCAGAGGGCCTCACTAAGTAGCTGAGGCTGTCCGAGAACCACAGTCTTCCTGTCTAGCCTCCCAAGTACTGGGATCCCCTTCAGCTGCCTCTGAACCCCTTTGGAACACGCAGTGGCGTCCTTCAGCTCACTGTGACGTTTTGGATACGTGGCTGCCTGTTCTCTGCTCTCATTTTCCACCTTCCTTTCTGCTCTTGGACCCATCTGAGTCCCCACTTTTTCTGGGGTGCCAACTATGATGCATTGAACTCATTGCTACCCCAAAGTTAGGAAAGTCTGTTTCTGGCCAATTAGATGATTTTTTTTTAACCAAAAGATATATATGATCATCTCTCAGGATCTCTAGAGCATTACCTCCAGGCCCCCTGAGGGTACCAAAATTCAGGGATGCTCAAGTCCCTTATCCAATAGCGTAATATTTGCCTATAACCTGTGTATATCCTCCTGCCAGCTTTATTTCATCTCTAGATAATGTCTAATACCTACTACGACATAAATGCTATGTAAGTAGTGGTTAAATTGTATTGTTTAGGGAATAAAGGCAAGGAAAAAGTCTGTACATGTTCAGTACAAACCCAATTATAATATATTGCCATGTAAATAGTTAACTCGATTTTTTTAGGGAATGATGACAAAAGGGGAAAAAAAAAGCCAGTAGAGAAGCAAGTAACATAGGCCTCACTACATAGTGCACAACAAGACTGGAGGAGAACGGCACTCAACGACGAGGGCGGGAGGGAGGCTGAAGACCCCACAGCAGCGTGTGCGGAGACAGCACCTCATTCCACCAATCCAGCATGTGCTTGGCGTGCAGCTAATTCAAGGTCTTCTTTTTGGATCATTCTGGATTGTTTTCTTTGAATATTTTCTATCTGTTATTGGTTGAATCTGGAGATGTGGAGCCCATGGATAAGGAGAGCTGATTTTAATCCCAGACAACTCACATAAGGCAAGCTCCAGAGCCCTCCTGCAGGAACCGTGTATTTGACCATATACGTTTCTGTGTACCCTGCCTGAGAAAGGACTTCAGGGGACCTCTGTATCCCTCATCCAGTGCTTGGATTGCCTCTTCAGCATTCCAGGGCAGAGGTCTTCCTGTTTCTGCTCCGACTCCTCCAGTGATAGACAGCTCCTGGCTTGGCATAGTTACCTTTGGATGGTTCTTACTGCCAGAAAAGATGTCTTAATCCTGCCTGTTCTTTATACCTCCTCCCTAGAACATATCCGGGTGTTCCTTGGGCACCCTGTATATGCAGGAAATTTTAATGCATTTGTGTGGTGATTGCTTTTGCAGCAACACTTATTTATTCTTAGGTATTTAAAAGCTGGTGTGAACTGGGCATGGTGGCACACACCTGTAATCCTAGTACTTGGGATGCTGAGACAGGAGGATTGTAGGTTTGAGGACAGCCTGAGTAATGTAGTGAGATTGTCAGGGACCTAGTGAGACCCTATTTCAAAACAAAAAATAAAAAGGGCTGGGGGTTTGGCCCAGAGGTAGAATGCCCCTGGGTTCAACCCTCAGTTACTAAAACACACACACACACACACACACACACACACACACACACACACACTCCAGTGTAACCTCTCTTCTCCTCTCCTCTTCTCTTCTTTCTTTCTCTCTTACTAATAAAACATCACGAACTTTGGTGTTTTAGATACAGCAAACAAAACAGTTTATTTTGGCATTCTTTCCCTGGTTTCTTCATGATTACAAATACATGAATTCAGGTCAACTGATGTTTTTAACTTCATTGCTTTGAAACTGATCCTCATAAAATAACCTTTCAGATAATACATATAGGTATAATATCAAAAGGAAAAAATGTTCACAGCGGCTACCTCGGTATTACAGAATTAGAGGCATTTAAAGTTTTTTGGGGGTATCTTTTTGTATTTTTAAAATACCTATAAGGAAGCCAGGCGTGGTGGCACACGGTTGTAATTCCTGCGCTTGGGAGGCTAAGACAAGAGGATCGCGCAGGTTCAAAGTCAGCCTCCGCTGGCTTAAGAGACCCTGTTTCCAAATAAAAAACATAAAATAGGTCTGGGAGTGTAGCCCAGAGGTAAAAGGCCCCTGGGTTCCATCCCCAGTAACACACACACACACACACACACACACACACACACACACACACACACTATAAGGGAAATGTTTAAGTGAAAAAACAATATTTTTGAGAACATTTTAAAAAATTTTCTGTAAGTAGATTTATGAATTTAGTCGCATCTTATGGATCACATATAATACACTCTCGTTTCCTAGACATGCTTTATGGAGAGACAGATCATGTTCCATTTATTTTGTTATCAACTCCCCCCCCCACCACCACACACACACACACTTTTCCAGGGGAGACCTCAGGAGACACATGTCGTATGTGCTCAATCAATAGTTATTGATTTTGTTTTTAGTGGAATTAATCACTTTGCATAAGCTTTATAATTTGTTCTAAAAGACCTGGTCGGGTGTCACCTTGACTACTGTTTACCTTTCAGGATTTAGCACATTAGCCGAGGCGGCCACATGTCTTTTCACCAAAGCATCTGCCCTGGAGAGTGGTGTAAACTTGGGAACTGCATCTGCCTGCCCTCGCCGCCCCTGTCCCCCTCTCTTCCCAAAGCTCTATAAAGCTACAAGCCTCAATTCTGGACAATGGAATGTATATTTTTAAATTTTTCTATAGGGAGCCGGGTGTGGTGGTGCACGCTTGTAATCCCCGCGCTTGGGAGGCAGAGACAGGAGGATCCCACAAGTTCGAAGCCAGCCGCGCTGGTTTAAGAGACCCTGTTTCCAAATAAAAAAGTATAAAATAGGTCTGGGAGTGTTTCCCGGAGGTAGAAGGGCTTCCAGGAACCCCAGTGCCACACACACACGGGAGTGTTTCCCGGAGGTAGAAGGGCTTCCAGGAACCCCAGTGCCCCCCCCCCCCACACACAAAAATTCTATAGGGAAAATGTTTCACAGAAAACCAAAAATATTTTCTTTGAGAATATTTTTCTTGCCTTTCCCTCTCCCAGACAGGGTTCCGAAAAGCTGCCCGTCGGATCATCCGTGTTCTCCTTTCTTCTCTCCTCTCCTCTGCTGTTGGTGGAGCCTCCAGCAGCCTGGCTGCTTTGGTGATTGAATGTATAAAAATGAGAGAAGAGAGCTCGCAGGTTTAAACTACCGAGATTGGAGGGATTATCTGTAACAGAACTGAACGTTAACACTAACAGAAGCAAACAAGCCACTGGCCGCTAGAAAATATCGAAAAGTTTTCACTATCCTTGAGAGAAGAGGTAATGCAACATATTTCTTACCCTCGAACAAATTAAGCATTTTCAACCACTCTATTTTGTACCAACTGACATTTACAGCCACATCCCAACGGAACAGAGAAGCCAAGAAAAATGAAAAACAAGGAAACTGGGCAGCAGTTCTCTTCTGGCATTTTAAAGATGCCAAAAATCATGGGTTGAAAACGAAAAGGCCGGTATAGCCGATGTTTTCAGGTAAAAGCGTCAAACTCGTTTTTGTTTTTTTTTCCTTCAAGGTTTTTTCAGTGGTTGCAAAGCCATCAGTCAATCTCATCAGTGTAGATGCCAATACTATGGGGACCGCCTGCTGAATGGTTTCAGGATGTTGGCCACACCCACTGATTAGGTAGGGGCTCTCCTGGGAGCAGTGTGCAGGAGAGGGCCCTTCCCGGCGGGCTGCCAGGATGTGTTGGAAGCCCTGTCTGTGATGAATAATGGCACAGACAGAGCATCTGGCTAAGGTAAGGCTGGAGAGTGGGTTCAACCTAAAGATCCCAGCGTGCTGAGTTAACCCCGATATTGCTGTTGGAACTTCAACCTCCAGTGTACACTCTGAACACAAGTTCCTGGAGAAATAGTTAGCTACAATGGGAGATTTTAGTAAAGATGGCACTAAATATGACATGTGCTCATTTATGTAGAATACAACTATTTAACTGAAAGTTAGTTTAAAGAAGTTAAATCATTTTCTAGTATATCCATAGATTTTTATTATTTATTTATTTATTTATTTATTTATTTATTTATTTATTTATGTGGTACTGGGGATGGAACCCTTCTACCTCTGGGCTACACTCCCAGACCTATTTTATGTTTTTTTTTTGTGGTGGAAATAATAATCTTTTAATTAAATATTGTTGAAAAATAATAATTACATGGAAAAGAATAAAATTGGACCCTTACCTAATCCCACATACAAGTATTAACTCAAAATAGATAAAAGACCTAAATATATATCTTAAGACTATAAACTTTTAGAAGAAAATCTGGGTCATAAAACCTCGCAACATTGAAATTGGCAGTGATTTCTTGGATATGATTTCAATGGCACAGGCAACAGAAGAATATACAAACTCCCTAAAAAATAATAAAAAAATATTGTATATCCAAAGACAATGTAAACAGAGTTAAAAGTTACTAATAGAATTGGATAAAATATTTCCAAATGCTATATCTGAAGGTATATTAATATTCCAACTAGAAATCCTAAAAATTAACAACAATAAAGGCAAACAATACAATTTAGAGATAGGTAAAAGACTAACATAAATAATGAATCTCCACAGATAACCAATCTTAGTTGTCTGTTGGATGGAAAGTCTTGTTTCTCTGGTTCTGGTGAGTGTTACCTATTTCTTCTTTGTAGTTAATCTCTTTGAGTATTTTCTCTAGCGCTGGTTTTGAAGACATAAATTCCTTCAGTTTCTGTTTGTCATGGAAGCTTCTTATTTCTCCATCTAATTTGATAGAAAGTTTTGCTGGGTAGGACATTTTTGGCTGGAAGTTGTTTTCTTTCAGAGTTTGGAATATGTTACTCCAAGCCCTTCTGGCTCTCATGACTTGGTTTGGGAAGTCTGGAGTGATTCTAATTGGTTTGCCTCTGAATGTCACTTGGCCCTTTGTTTTTGTTGCCTTTAAGATTCTCTGCTTGGCTTCCACATTGGTCATTTTGACAATTGTATGGCGTGGGGATCCTCTTCTCTGATCCTGTCTAAAGGGAGTTCTATAAGTTTCCTGGACCTGTGTATCAACCTCTTGCTCTATGTTTGGAAAATTTTCTGCTATTACTTCCTTGAAGAGATTGTTGATCCCTTTGGTTTCACTTTCTTTTCCCTCCTCTATTCCAATTATTCTTAGGTTAGCTCTCTTAAGATGGGCCCATATTTCTTCAATGTCAGATTCCTGCTGTTGTATATTTTTTTCTAGATTAGAAACTATGCGTTCATTTTTGGATTGCTCATCTTCTAAGAGCGAGATTCTGTTCTCCATGTGGTCTAATCGGTTGTTTGTGCTTTGAATTGAGGCCTTTACTTCATTAATTGCATCCTTTATCTCTTTTTGGCTCTCTCTGAGTTCTTTTCGAAGCACCTCTATTATTTCTACAGTTATTTTCCTGATTTGATCTTCTAGAAATCTCTGATTTTCTGTTTTATCAGGTTCTGATGTTGTGGGGTTGTGGGCATTCATTGCCCCAGTGTTATTCCTCTTTCCCATGATTTCGGAGGTTTGTGCCTTCTCTGGGTTTTTCCCTTGGGTCACTATGAATTCACTTAAGGTGCTCTGGATCTCGAGTCTGTAGTATCTCAGACCCCACTACTCCTTTACTGGGTTGTATCACAGAGTCTCCGACCCAGGGAGTCGATAGAGGCTGCTTTAAACTATGGGGGGTGCCAGGTTGCACGTTCTCCTATGGTGTGATATCTCTGCCACCCCCACTCCCTCACTGGGTCAAGTCCCAGGGGGTACAGTACTGGGATTTCTCCTCTGTGGCCCACAATTTGACTCACTGTTCTTGAGTACGCAGATGTAGCTGTACTGGACTCGGTGAATTCACTGCTGCTGCTGCTGGTGGCAATATGGCGCCGCTGCCACGCCCTCGGCCGTGAGGCTGGCGTATTTTTTCTTCTCTGGTTTTGAGTTCCACTTTGAGTTCCTGCAGCGTGTGCTGAGCTCAGCCACTGGGAGCTCTAAATGCTCTCTGCGCCGAAAGATCCCGCCTGGCTGTTCCGCAGCGGCTCACCTTGACTTGCTGTAGCCGTCCGGTGAGTTTGCCGCTGCCACCGGCAGTATGGCGCTGCTGCCGCGTCTCGGGCGCGTGTATCTCCTCTTTGGCTCTGAGCTCTGTTCTCAGTCCGCTTTCTCTCTGGAGCCTGGTGGTTTTTTTGTTTTTCTGGTGATGGTGTTTTCTGGCTATGAAAGGCGCTGGTTTTGTGGTAATGGAGATTGGTTGTTAGCGGGGCTCTTAAGCCCCGCTTTTCTCGGTCGCCATCTTCCCGGAAGTCCTCCTATTTTATGTTTTATTTGGAAACAGGGTCTCTTAAGCCAGCACGGCTGGCTTCAAACCTGCGCGATCCTCTTGTCTCCACCTCCCAAGTGCGGGGATTATAAGTGTGCGCCACCACGCCCAGCTATCCATAGGTTTTCAAAAGAATTGCCTGGATTTTTTAAAAATGTAACTCCTGTATTAGTAACAATATATTATGTTATTTGTTTAGATTTTAAATTCCTTAAGAAAGGGTTTCTGAATATTCCCATTTAGTAACTGATATGAAGTGTAGTTTTAGGATAAGTTATTATCACTTAATGACTGTGTTACCTTGGGCAAGTTACTCAATTTCTCTGTGCTTCAAGTTCTCACCTGTAAAATATAGCTAATAATAATATCTACCTCATAATATTGTTGTAAGAATTAAATGAGATGATATGTGTAAGAGCCCTAGAAGAATAACTGGCAAATGTTATTTATGTTAACTCTTATCATTACCATGTAACTAACTTACTTTCTTTTCCTTCCTTAGTGAGGCCCTTTGCAACTCAGTGTGATTCTGTTTCAAAATAAATAATAAAAAAATAGGGCTGGGGATGTAGTTTGGAGGTAGAATGGTAGAATGCTCCGGTTTCCATTCCCAGTACCACACACACAGAGGAAAAAAAAAAAAATCCATCCTAGGGGCCAGGTGTGGTGGTGCATGCCTGTAATCCCAGTATTTGGGAGGGTGAGACAGGATTAGAGGTTCGAGGCCAGCCTCAGCAACTTATTGAGACTCTCAGCAACCTAGCAAGACTCTGTTTAAAACACAAATAAGAAAGGCTGGGAGGTGTAGCTTAGAGGTAGAATGCCTCCACCTCCAGCTTCAATCCTCAGTTCCACAAAATAAATAAGTAAAATAAGTCCATCCTAAGCAGTTTGATAATTTTTTATTTTAAAATATGACATTTTCTTAAATTGGCTCTGTTTTAGAGTGCCTAGGCATGAACAGCCAATAAAAGACACAAAGATCTTGCCAGCCTGGGCCAGAAGCTCTGCTGAGGACTCCCCAGGAGGAAGGGCGGGCGAAGGAAGGGGGCTCAGTCAAGGACAAGAGGGAAGGAAAGGATGTTTGTGTGCCTGCAAGAGGCAGGCTTCCAGGGTCCCCATTTGAAAACCTTTGCCTAATACCATGCCATTTATCTTAGTTCAGGGAGTTTTAAGGAGCCAGCACAGATCCGGGGGGGGGGGGGCTTATAAACAACAGAAGTTTACTTGTGGGTTCCTGGCTGGGTGTGTCCTGGGAAGGCTTCCTCCTCCAGAGCCCAGGCTGCCATCCCTCCTCAGTCCCCAAAGGGCTGGAGGGCTGGGGGGGATCCCTTTGAAAAGAACACCAGCCCTATTCACAAGGCCCGGCTGTCAGGACCCAGTCACCTCCCAGAGCCCCACCTCCTGACACCACCTCACTATGGAAGGAGGCACCACCTCCTTTCTTTTTGCTTTTACTGACTAGTCCTAGTCCTTTTGATTGTTGGCCTGGATCGGGTCTCAATTTGTTCTTTCCCTTTTCATTACCAAGCATCCTGGCCTTAAAAACTTGGTTTACTACTGAATAAGTTTCTTAATTAAATAAATAAGCTTATTATAGACATGGTAGAAAAACTCAGGTAAGCAAAAAGGAGAAAATTACCCTAAATCTTACTCCTCTGAAATTAATTGATTACATATATATATACATACATGTGTGTGTGTGAATGAAACCATACTGTGATACTAATCTATAGTAAATTGTGTATCAGATATTTATTCATATCAATAAAAAGACTTTACAGTTCTTGTTATTATTAGCGCCATAGTTCTTTCTTTCTTTCTTCCTTTCTTTCTGTATTGGGGATGGAACTCAGGAGCATTATACCTCCAAGCTACACCCCAGCCCTATTTTTTATTCCTTATTTTGAAACCAGGTTTCACTGAGTTGCAAAGGGCCTCACTAAGTAGCTGAGGCTGGCCATGATCTGTGATCCTCTTGTCTCAGCCTCCCAAATGCTGGCATTACAAGCGTGCGCCACCATGTCCAGCTTATAGTTCTTTATTTCATGAATATGATGCCATTTATTTACTCAACTTTCTATAATTAAATATCTAGGCTATTTCTAATCTTTTACTTGTATAAGCATGCTTTTTATCAGTACCCTTATAATTACATTAATCACATATATTCTTAATTATTTTAAAAGATAAACTCATAAAACCAGGATTACGGGGCCAATGCCTATACACATTTTTAGATTATTTGTTAATACCCTCAGTTTCCTGACATCCTCACTCTGGGATCCAGGAGTGAATCCATTGGAAATTAATGTGGCAACACAAGAAACAGAAAGCTGGAGAATCGCACATTGAAATTAATTGTTTCTATCCAAACACATTTCTGCCCATGACCCATTGGCCAGAAATAGTCATATAGCTCTACTAGAGGAGAAGAGGCAAAGAATAATCTTTTCGTGTAATTGGGAGGGAAGAAGAATCATGTAAGGGGAACATGACGTCTCCATTGCAGGAGCGACGGGGAAGGTTTATGGGGAGGTACCCAAAAATGTGTGCATCTGACAAGACACCATGCGGTGGCAGGCGGATCTCAACGACAAGAATGAAATAACTCGATTAATGCAAATCCATGGCCCGTTCTCCCGGGAAAACCACGTTGCTACTAAGAGTCTCAATCTAAGACCTAAACTCGTGAGCTCGGCCTCTCCTTTTCTTTTGCGATCGATAAAGTTATCGTCGTTAGAGCAAGCTGTGAGTTTAGGGAAGGAAATGAAACTCATATGGTTGCTCTTTTCGAAGCCAACTTAAATGTGGATACAGTTGTTTTGAGAATCACTACAACGTGTGTTTCATTTAAGAGAATCTGTGGTACTTGGTTTTGAGATTTGTTTAAAAGACTCGCTAAGCTTGAAATCAGCATTTAAATATTCAAGAAAACTGGCTTATGAGCTACATAATGACTTATTAGTTGCATAATAGTGTTTAAATGTTTGGGAAAACATGCTTAATCGATGTAAAAGCCTAATAAACTGAACACTAAACAAAGCTAAGTAGTGGTAAGTGTTCTTTCAAGGCCAGTAGCCCCTGAGATGTCATGGATCCTAGCAACAGACAAGATAGCTAATGTCCAGTAGATTAATAGACTGTACCCTGGAGCAAAATGTTTGATGTCTGGCTACTACTATCAAAAACAAAATCCAATCTAGTATGTTTATGAAAGCCCCGTTAGCCCTACACAGATGGCTTTTTTGTAATCATCTCTCATAATAAGGTTTATTGTTCAATTTGGACCTTGATTAGGCTTGGTTTGTAGGTGGATTTTTTTTGCCTCTTTAGTGATAAGCCCAAGGTTTGTTCCTTTAAAACATTTCCGAGGTCAAGCTTTCTAAAGCAATGGCTATTGAGAGGTGAAGATTTTATAGAAAAAGTAGTTCAGACAACCAGGGCAATCAAAGAGCTGTTTAAAAAGAGACATTAGTATTCGCTTTTATGTTGTGTTGGTGCTAACCCCCCCCCTTTTTTTGTGGGTCTGGGGATGGAACCCAGAGGCATTCAACCTCCGAGCTACAACTCCTGCCCTATTTTTTATTCTTTATTTTGAAACCGGGTCTCACTGAGTTGCAGAGGGCCTAAGAAGCTGAGGTTGTCCGTGAACCACGATCCTCCAGTCTCAAGCCTCCCGAATGCTAGGATTACAAGCGTGTGCCACCACGCCCGGCTTTATTCTTTATTTTGAAAGCGGGTCTCACTGAGTTGCAGAGGGCCTCACTAAGTAGCTGAGGCTGTCCGCGAACTGCGATTCTCCAGGTCTCAGCCTCCCAAATGCTGGGATTATAAGCGTGCGCCACTACGCCAGACATAAACCCTTTTTTATCTCCCCTCAAGATTATAAAGTTGCTGCCTAAAAAATCAAACAAACACTCAAAAGCAGTTCCCATAACTATCACATGAGAACAAATCACATTGTCTATCGATGCAAGTGCGTTACGATTGGGAGACATGTCGATGATTCCTTCTTCCTGTGGACTGCAGCAGCTTAGTTATTTTTCTGGAATAAACACATCAACTTGACATTGCCTGGCTGATCCGAGAAGCTCTGAGGATTCTCTGAAGACTTGGAGGCTAATAGTGCTCAGGGGTTTAGTGTCCTGAAGAATTCTTTAATCCTCTGCTTCCTGAAGCCCAGCATAAGCCAGGGCCTTCTGTCACTTCCCAGAAGTTACAGGCAGTTTGACAGCTCAGCTGAGCAACCCCTCAGCTCCAGCTGTGGGGGTCTGTGAGGGACCACCGAGAGTTTCTGCAGTCCTTTTGACCAGGATGCATTTCCTTCTGGCCACTCTGCCTCAGGGAGCACTCTGAGGGTTTCCTTTCTGAACCACAGCAGCTAAGCAAGTCACGCCATGGGCGAGATTAGCCAAGAATCGGTGGAGAAATACCTGAAGGAGAACCCTGGATTTGCCAAGGACTATTTCAACAAGAAGCTGCGAGTGGAGGCTCTGGGAGAAATCATCAAAGATGGCCTGGCACCGGTGCCGGCCAGCCTGTCGCTCCCCGAGCTGACGCAGGTGGAGGAGGCGGCCCTGTGCCTGGAGCTGCTGCGGTCGGTGCAGGAGGAGGCGGGCAGCGCGGAGCTGGCGGTGCACCATGTCCTGCAGAGGCTGGCTCAGCTGCTGTGGGCTGACCGCTGCAGCATGTTCCTGTGCCGGGCCCGCAACGGCACCCCTGAGGTGGCCTCCAAGCTTCTGGATGTCACTCCAATCTCCAAGTTCGAGGATAACCTGGTGGTCCCTGACAGAGAGGTTGTATTTCCATTGGACATTGGGATTGTGGGTTGGGTTGCTCACACGAAGAAAACCCTTAATGTCCCAGATGTGAAAAAGGTAGGTGGCCTTGTGACAGTGGGGGCCGAGGTCTGGGAAGGGTAAGGGAGGGGCTGATGGGAAAAAAAGATGGCGCTGTCTCTGTGGCATCCATCTGGCTAAAATCTGGAAGGGCGGGCAGTGGGGAAGACGAGTTCCCAGGCCTAGCTATGCCAGATATAGCAAATAAAAATACAAGGCACCCAGTTACACTTAAATTTAGATGAACAATGAAGACTTTTTCAGTAGTATGTCCCATGCATGTTTGACATTTTATCAAAGGCTTCTATCTGTCTGGTGTGTTCTGTGCCCACTTCTCTACTTCCTCCACTGCTCAGGGGATTTTCTTTCTGAACATCACCAGCCAAATGGCACCAGGAGATCAGCCAGCATTTGATGCCCAGCCTAGGGACCTGCTCCTGGACCTCTCACCCACAGCCCGCAGGGACCTGCAGTTCTTTGGGATAATTGACTTGTATTCTCATTCTTCCATCTATAGACCAAATGTGCAAAAAGAAACATAGAAATACTCTTGAAAGTTCAGGTGTTTTGTTTGGATCATGACAATGGGAATTTAGATGAGAATTAGGCACAGTTGATCCGCCTCCCCTCATAAATCTATCCAGAATGAATTCCAGTCATATAAATGGGACATGTGGCTCTCCTGAGGAGCACATGCACACTGCGCTAAACAAGGCATTATTATGCCCTTTATAAAAACAGAGAAATTAACACCTTCTTCTGACCACTGCAATAGTATTCATTTTAGAAAAATTATAAGGTAGTAAACATCCAGAATCCCTTCACTTGGCAACAATCATGAGTTCTGGCCTGGAGTTCCTCCTGGCAGGATGTTGTTACAATTTACTATTAACAAAAGGGGAAAGGTAGATTGTGATGCAACCCAGCTGAATGGGAAGGAGCAGCCCCTCCGGTGTGTGGCCAGGGCAGGAGGATAATCCCCTAGAGGCCCCTGAAACTGATCACAGGAGGAGGCCAGCACAGATCTGGAGAAGCAGCTTATCAAACATTACCAGCACTTGGCAGACAACTGCAGGACGCCCCTCCAGTGCCAGGGATGCTGTGATGGGCTCGCTCAGCATCCTCTGTTCTTTATTTCCCTTTCTTCAGAGGTATAAGTTACAGTTTTCTTGTGAGCCTTCTGTGGCTGCTTCAGGTGACTAAGCAGAGACATGGCATTAAGACAAGTTTCCCTTGACCCCAGCTAGCAGGCTCTGTCCCCGTGCCCTGAGGTTTTCTCTTGGGAATATGATCCTTCACAGTCTCCAGCTGAGCCCATCTCCAAAATCACTAGGACATCAAACTTCAGGAATCTGACAAGCATTTTTTTTCTGAGATTTAATTAATTAATTGTATACATGGATGTCCCTATCACTCTGAATTTGACTCTGATATATGATCTCACAATGCACCAATAAAAGTATATTTACAAGATGTAAAATCCAAAAAAGAAGAAATTGACATTCAATCATTTTTCTAAGCTGTAGTTAATTAATTAATTGTGGTACTGGGGATTGAACCCGGAGGCACTCTACCACTGAACTATATCCCCAGACCTTTTTTTTTTTTTGGTGGTACTGGGGGTAGAACCCAGAGGCTGTCTACCTCCGGGCTATACTCCCAGACCTATTTTATATTTTATTTGGAAACAGGGTCTCACTAAGCTTCTGAAAGCCTCACTAAGTAGCTGAGGCCGGCTTCAAACCCGTGCGATCCTCCTGTCTCAGCCTCCCAAGCGCGGGGATTACAGGCGTGCACCACCACGCCTGGCTAGACCTTTTTATTTTATTTTGAGACAGGCTGTTGCTAAGTTTCCCAGGCTGGCCTTGAACTTGCCATCCTCTTACTTTAGCCTCCCAAGTAGTTTGGATTATAGACATGAGGCCACCAGGCCCAGCTTTTCTGAGACTTTTTAAAAAGGAGAGTATATAAGTAAGTAAAATGATTTTTACTATAATGCTTTAATGAGCTCATTTTTCCACAATGAGGAGAAAATAACAAAATAGAGCTATTTAAAAGACACAGGGGCTGTAATCCCAGCATTTGGGAAGCTGAGACAGGAGGATCATGCACGTTCAAAGCCAACCTCAGTTACTTAGGCCCTTTGCAACTCAGCGAGACCCTGTTTCAAAATAAATAACAAAAATTAGGGCTGGGGGGGGGTGTCACTCAGAGGTAGAATGTCCCTGGATTCCATCCCCAGTACTGAAAAAAAGAAAAAAAGAAGAAAAGAAAGTAAAGAAAAAGAAAAAAAGAAAAAAAAAGACACAGGAACAATGGCCTGTCCTTGACCATGGTGAGTGTTGCTGCATGGACAGGGTCATCCCTGGGGAGTGAAGGGGGTATCTTCCCTTCTCCCCAAAACTGGGGCTGCTCTGTGTGGGATAGAAGAGTGTTGGCAAGACAGAGGCCCTCCTAAGCTCAAAGGGGAGACAAAGGTCACATCTGCTTTCCATTTTTGCCACTTCCAAGTAATATTTTCCTACTAGGGTAGTGCTTTTGAATTGTCAGATTTCTCTCTCTCTCTCTCTCTCTCTCTCTCTCTCTCTCTCTCTCTCTCTCTCTCTCTCTCTCTGTGTGTGTGTGTGTATGTGTGTGTGTGTGTGTGTGTGGTACTAGGAATTGAACCCAGAGGCATTCTATCTCCAAGTGACACCCCAGCCCATTTTATTTTTTGCTTTGAAACAGGGTCTCACTAGGTTGTTGAAAGTCTTGTCACTCAACCTTAATTAAACCTGCAATCCTCGTGTCTCAGCCTCCCAAGTACTGAAATTACAGGTGTGCACCACCATGCCCTGCTCTGTCTGTACTTTAAAATCAAATTGATAACTTTTTTTTTTTTGGTGGTACTGGGGCTCCTCGAAACCCTTCTATGTCCAGGCTACACTCCCAGACCCATTTTTATACTTTTTTATTTGGAAACAGGGTCTCTTAAGCCAGCGCGGCTGGCTTTGAATCTGCGTGATCCTCCTGTCTCCGCCTCCCAAGCGCGGGGATTACAAGCATGTGCCACCACGCCCGGCCAAATTGATAAAGTTAAACAATATCCTGATGTCTGAGATATTTGGCAGGCTGATTACATCAAACTCTTCGGTTGGGGCACAGTCACTGGTATTTTTTAAAAGCTCTCCAGGTGATATGCAGCCAATGTTTTTTTTTTTTTTTTTTTAAAAAAAAGCCTCACTGGTCTATTGGGTGAGCAGACAGAGAAGAAAGAGGAGGAGAAGAACGTCGAATCAACTATGGAATACGGTATAATACCTGGAAGGGGCTCGACAATCTTTGCTCCAACTCTGTTTTATGGTAGATGGAAAGTTGAGGTCAGGGAGTCACATCTCCTCCAGAGTCTACGGTATGTGTGTACTCACGGCTAGAACAGCAGCCTCCGGACTCAGTGGCCAGTGCTCTCTCCCCTCCCCTGCATCACCTCAGTTTCATCATGCTTTAGCCTCAGCAGCAAGAGCTGCAACAAGAGAGGAGGTGGAAGTTAATGTTTTAAATGATTTCTGGTCGGTTTTCTACCTTTCCGGGGCACTTGCCATTTTATAAGGCATCCCCACATTCTTGATTTGGCTGTCGAAGACCTGGTGCAGAAGACAGGGACCGTCATCTGTATTTCCATCTATGGAGCCAAAGCTGCTTAGGCTCAGGTAGGCAGGAGGTGTCAGGTCTGGAGCAATGACTGGGATGTCCAAGTCCTCCCTCTTTCTACCACACTGCTGGCCATGCATGACTTCACTCTGGTTAGCAGTGTGTGCACAGGTGAGGGAAAAGGTTTTGCACATGTAGCTGATGGTGTAGAATCAGCTGCTCCTGACCTCAGGGGTCCATGAACATGGGAACAGGGAAGCCCAGTGGTACAGGCAAAAAGCCCAGTGGTATCAGACAAAACTGGGTGCAGATACAAGCCTAAGGCTCAGTAGCTGTGTGATGGATTGCATTTCCAGCCCTGAGAAATGGAACTAACTAGATGTACAAGTTAAATGTACATAAGGTGCCTGGCTCTTAGTAGATGCTCAATCAGTGAGAGCTGTGAGATGATTATCACGAATCCAGCAGGAGTCTGGGAGCTGGGTATGGATGGCCAAAAAAGGGTCAGTCATTATTGCCTGTTTGAAAACAGGTTAAAGGTGAGGAAACTTAACAACAGGAAACGGAGAAATATTTCTTTTAGTGCTAATTGTTTCTTTTTCTCTTTGGGAAGGCTGTTCATTAACAACAGGGGTTATCCCGAAGCTGACTGTGGCTTAAAAGAAAGCTGTAGAAGGTTGAAGTTTTCAATAATTAACTGGATTCTTAGAGCTCCCCGGCCTCCCCCTCTCTCCTCCTTCTGCCTCTCCTGCCTCCCGATCCCAAAGGTTAATGGTGTTTAATCAAGATTTAACCATACTGCGATCGGGAGGGATCAGGCCTTTGGCTGCTCTAAACAATATTCTCCAGTTGCCTTCAGGAGCTTCTTTCAAAAAAGACCATCAAGAGAATTCAGGAGTCCTAGAAGCACAGGGATCACTCCAGGGAACTTCACTAAGGACTGAGCTCGTGGAAATAAAGAATTAGAAAGCTATACCTCCCCTTACAGTGTAATTTGATGGGTGGTTTCCCCAGGGCTTTCCGATGAGATAATAAGCACATACTACATTTTGAAACTTAGAAGCCACTTTCACAAAATGGCCAGTGGAACTTGAGAACACATCCTTGCATTTGGAATCAAGAATGAAACAGCATCAGGTTTTTTCTTTAACATAAGACAAAAATGATTATTGAAGAAGCTTACAAATCTACTCAGGTATCACAACACTAAATCCAGTTCTTTCATTGAACATCATATATTTAGTAGAACCATTTCATCAATTTTTCTACCAGCTTTTTTAGGTCCCAAATAAAAATAACATGACTCAGCATATGTATATCTTTGCCTTTTTTCATGCTAAAACTTCAAAGCAAAATTTTTTAAGACTATATATTTTCCATGAACATTATCTAATTTCACAACATAATGTAAAAAGCCACTTCAAATCTTGGTCTGGAAATAAGAACAATATAAAAAAAAAAAAAACCACAAGTAATTCTCATTCCCTTCTCCACCAAACTAGACGGTCTGCCTTATTTTAGTTAGATGAAAATTAATCTTATTTGGAAGTTATTTTACTTAAATTATCTAATACATGACCATTATTAAATCTGATTAGTCATTCTAAAAGATTTTTTTAAAATTTCATTAAAGCCAACAAGTAAAATTAAGTTTGAATTATACAGATCTATAATGAGTCACTAATTAACCAAAGATGATTTTTTAAAGTACTCTTAAGGTTCTAAGCTAATAAACTTCAAATTAATTGTGAGAAAAATATATAAAGCAAAATAGTTTGTTGTTTTATTATGCTTCCTTGTTTGTTAATGAAGAAAAAGAGTGATATTTAAAAAAGTAGAAGCCAGGCTAGCAGCCTCTTGTCTTAAATTTAAACAAAAATTACAATAAATAGTTCATTCCTTTGGACACTTGTATTTCACATTTGATAGTTACTTGTGCAACATCCAAACATAAACCTAAGTGAACCATCGAGACAGCCGTGCCCCGGGACAGTAGTGAGAGGCACAAAGATTCTTGCAGATGCATCTTCTGGGCTCCTCTGTCAGTGCGTACCATTAGTATAGAGCACGAGAGGGCGAGTCCAACTGCTGTTCATTCCAAAAGCTGCAACTCATCCAATTAACCAAACCGAGGAAGACTTTACCTTGCAGAATTTCATTCATTTGAGAACCTTTACTTTCATTTGCTGCCATTTCGTTTATTTCTAAATATAAAAGCAGCATATGTTAAGTTAAAGCTTGAGAAGTGACAACGTAGAGTCATGGCACCAGGTTTTGAAGCTGCGGAGTTAAATGTGTTTTGGAAAGAAATGCCCCTGGACCCCAGCCTGGGGTGTGTGTCTCTGGCATTTCATAATTTTTTTTTTTTTAGTGCACAGGCCTGCTGTGTAAGTGAAGGTGACCACAATCTATAATTGACAAAAGGGCAGAGAGAAAACAGAATGCAAGCTGACCCTCCCCCGGCAAGCAGTAGATTAAGAGAAAGACTCTAAAGAAGACTGGAGACATCCTGGCCCGAGGGTAAGGATGCTCCATGAAGCAGAGAGAAGTAGAAGGTAAAGTGGTCAGGAAAGAAATGGGGCTATAAATGGCATGGGGCAGGGTGCTGGCCCTCGGAGGAAGGGTGTTCCCAGGAATGGGAGTGTTATATCCTCTGAGGGCATCTGACTCCATTAGTGACCAGGACTGCTTAGAGAAACTAGAACTAGAAGCCGTAGTAATGGCAGAAGAGAATTACATCCATGCAGGCGCTCCCCAAAAGCCCAGTGTTTCTCTTTCCAGGATTTATTGAGCATCTTGTATGCTTCCGACACTTTTGAGCTCTCAATCCACACTCCGTGATTCTATCTGCACATCATGGACTCTAGGTAGTATCGTCACCCACTTTTCAGATTAGAAAACAAGAACGCAGAGAAAAAGTAATGGCCAGAATCACACAGCTCGTAAACTGAGACCTGGTTTTAGCCAGAGAAGTCTGACTCCAGAAGCCCCTCCTTCCTTAGCTGTTGCCTCTCAAAGAAATAGTTGGTTTGGGTGTTTCCCTTTGGGAGGAGAATACGAGAGAATTGAGGTAAAGGGCTTCATCTGACTCTACCAGCATTGCCCATTTGTTTTGTGAATGATCAGATCCATTTCTAGGAATCCTTCCCAGAAGTGATTGATCCTTGGGTTCAACATTAGAATCAGCAGCAGCACATAGAAGTTCAGATCCCTGTGGAATAGAGACTCTGCTTCGGGAGATCAGCACCCAAGGGTCTGTGGTGAGGTCCTGGACTCTGACCTCTTTGCTGGGGATTCTGAGGCACAGCTCAGACCTCCTCCTCTGAGTTCAGGCCCTACTTCTACGGGCCAAACGATCCTCGTCCCCTGAAAATCACACACAAGTGGGCTCTCACATTTTTCCCGAAACTGAACAGAATCCAGCCCCAACCACATAGGAGAATGGAAGTAGTACAATTTATGAAAGGAACATCACGTTAACTTTGACAAATGACTCTTAGAGTCAGGCTGGAAGCTCAGTGCTAACTGAAAAAGACTCAACTCCAAAGGAAAGAAACTCAGAACTCAGGGAGGGCTGGGTCTACATCCATCGGGAATGGACCGTCTCTGAGGTTATAGCCAGTCCCGTCACTGTCTTCCCCGGCCCTCTTCTCAACCCTCCCTTGGTATAGTGGCCCAAGCTCATCACTCAGTGCCCGCCACAGCCAGGCTGTCAGAATCACCTCTGGCATAGCTTATGGGAGGCTTATATCTGGGAAGATCTCTTTCCTCTCTCCCAAAGAAAGAAATTTTAAAAATTAATGGAAAAAAATTAGCTTGCTAGAACATTGCATACCTGGTAAATATCAGAGGCTGGCAACAAGGTGGTCTCACATGGGGTCGGTGGAAGTATGGATTTTAAGCTTTCATAGAAGTAATCTGCATAAATGAAAACTGCATATAACCTGCTGATTGAGCAAAAGGATTTTTTTTTAACTTTGAGAACCCACCATGTAAAAACAAAAGCAAGAATGATTGGTGCAGTATTGGTTGTAGTGAAGAAAACTAAAGAGACAGAATCAGTAGAAGATGGTCACATGAACCACAGAGCATCCGTTTTGTGTGCACGGTGCAAGAATATAAGAGGCAAGCATACATCCATACGTATTAGTCTGGAGGGAAGTCCACAAGACATTGTTAAGTGATGCAACTATCTTCTCAAACCAAAAAAGGAAACATAACTTAAAATAGAAAAGAAAAGAAAACAAAACTTTGTCCAAGCACAGAGAAAGACATAGACACACGAAGCAACTGACACTGATTTCCCCAAGCAGATGAGACTGGAAAGAGTTTAGGAGGCTGACTTTTTCTTTACATTGCGATGTAGGGAGCGACTGATGCCGAGTGTGCATGTTTCTTCTGTAACCAGAGAGCGATGTCCGGGATCCAACTTGCACTTCTCCCCATACACGCCTTCTGTCTGCTGCCACCTGTGCCTTCTCCTCATTTCCTCTTTGAGCCCCACTTTTCTCCAGGTCACAACATCACCACTTGCCTCCGGGCCCAACCTCAGCCCAACTTAGATGAGCCACGGCTCAGGCAGAAATTGAAGTCGCCCTTTTGAAATGGGGGATTTCGTTCTGTGCAGCTCTAGTAATGTGTTGAGTGACAGGTGTGTGGGAATGTCAGTTTGCGATCTCTGGGTGGGTGGGGGTGGAGGTAGTTACCTGTCAGTACCATCTATTTTGGGGAGAATGTCTTAGATCTACTGCTTTATAACTCTGTGCCCTTTTTCAAACATACACATATGTTTTTCAGAACAGTCATTTTTCTGACTTCATGGACAAGCAAAGTGGGTATGTCACTAGGAACCTGCTGGCAGCCCCAGTCGTGATGGGCAAGGAGGTCCTTGCTGTGATTATGGCACTGAACAAGGCAAATGCACCTGAGTTTTCCAAACAGGACGAAGAGGTGAGGTGCGCCCCAGCAGCCTCTCAGAGGGGCAGAAGAGGTTTGTTGGATGCCCAAAAGAAAGGCGTCACTGCCATATTTGCTCTTCTTTGCCACCTTTAGGTCTTTTCCAAATACCTCACTTTCGTTTCTGTCATCCTGAAGCTTCATCATACCAACTACCTGTACACCGTCGAATCCCGAAGAAGCCAGGTAAAGGGAAGGTGACTTTGTTACTCCATTCTGACTTGTTCCAAAAGCCACCCAGAGGCAGCAGCCCAGATCCCTCCTCTCCCTCGCAGGGGCCTAAGCCACATAGAGCAGATCCTCAAAAGCCCAAGTGTCCCCATCCCCAACCCTCTTTTCCTATATACAACTGGTGGGGCTTTCCCAGCCCACATCCCGGGTGGCTTTTGTTTCCCCGTCCAGCAGATGACAATGATAATTACGGCACCTACTTCATAGGGTTGTTGTAACTATTAGATGGTCCTGAGGACTCACATGACATTCCTAGCAGTTGCTGGGTCACAGTAAAGCTATTCATTTGAAATTCAAAGAGATATATGCTATTGTGCTCTGTTTTCTTTTAATGCCCACTTGCAGATTCTTATGTGGTCAGCCAATAAAGTGTTTGAAGAGCTCACGGATGTTGAGCGACAGTTTCACAAAGCGCTGTACACAGTGAGAACGTATCTCAACTGCGAGCGGTACTCCATCGGACTGCTGGACATGACCAAGGAGAAGGTCCTCGCTGCTCCATACATCTCATCTCACCCACGAGCATCTTTAAAAATACATACCACATGAAACGGGATCCGTTGAGAAATGGAAACACTATGCAAATGATCAGTCATGATAGGGCACGAGAACCAAGCCGACAGGGAATGGTACCGAGGTCCAAAGTGTGCATCTGGGAGCAAAGACGATGTAGGCTTTAGTTTTGGCTCTTCCACTCCCAGCTATATGTATCTTCAGCAAGACTTTTTTCTTTTTAAAAATTAATTGCCCTTAATTTTTAGATCCGTTTTAAGTTTGTGGAAAATTGAGCAGAAAGCATAGAGTTCCCATAAACACTTTCCCCACCACTACTGTTAACATCTTTGTGTGTGGTGGAGAGGGGTACTGGGGATTGAACCCAGGGGCATTCCATCTCTGAGCTACATGTTCTGCCCTATTTTTTTTTTTTAATTTTGGAAAAGGGTCTTGCTAATTTGCTGGGGATGGCCTTGAACCCGAGATCATTCTGTCTCAGCCTCTCAAGTACTAGGATTACAGGTGTGCACCACCATGCCAGCTTCTTTCTTTTTGGTACTAGGGATTGAACTTTTTAGGACAGGAACAGTAGTGCACCCCTGTATTCTAAACCTTCAATGGTCTGAGGGTCTGAGATGAGAGTGCTAGGCTCTGTGCCAGCAGCGCTCAGATGACACAATGGAAGAGGCACCTGAGACCTTAAGTTTGGTCTCAAAGAGTCGAGGAGATGGCAGAAAGCCAACTCCCCGAACAAAACTCAGCTCTTCCTTTTACTTCATGCTTACAAGGTTATGATCAGGTCGTCAAGTTCTTGGTTGTCTCTAGCTGTAGAAGTGGAGCATCATGTTAGAGATGTTTCGGAAGGTAAATTTTTGTCTGGCAGTTTTGCAAGGGCCTCAGAGATCCCTGCCTGCAGCTTTCTCCTTAGGGCATAGCAAGCCCAAACAATTACAGAGCAGAATGCAGCAGCTTAGATAGCAGAGATGCATGGAGGTCACAGTCTTCAGTTCCCTCAGAAAAGACAGGCTTCTGCCACAGTAAGCAAGAAGCTCATAAATCCTTTAACCAATACTTTTTAGCCTTAGAAGAGTTTCCCACACAAGGATTGCTTGAGCTCAGCAGTTCAAGACCAGCCTGGACAAGATAGTGAAATACTGTTCTTTGAATATTTAGAACACAGGTCTTTTTATTGAATATGTGTTTTGCAAATATTTTCTCCCCTTGTAATAATAATTTATTGGTGAAACAATCAGTAACCTAGCAAGATCCTGTTTCAAAATAAAAAGTAACAAAATAGGGCTGGGGATGAAACCCAGGGGCACTCAACCTCCAACTTACAGCCCCAGTACTTTCTATTTTTTATTTGGAAACAGAGTCTAGCTAAGTTGCTGAGTAACTCAGTGAACTGCTGAGGCTGTCCTTGAGCCTGTGATCTTTCTATCTAAGCCTCACAAGTACAGGGATTATAGGCATGCGTCACCAAGCCTGGCTTCACCTAGGTTTTCTATGTCGTATTCTAAAAATTTTAGTTTTGTTTTTTACATTTGGGCCAATAATTCATTTTGAGATTTTTATGAAAGGTATTGGGTTTGAGTTAGATTCTTTTTTGTTGTTTATTTTTTTAAAGTGTGTATGCCCAGTTGCTCCAATACAATTTGCTGAAAAGACTAGCCTTTCTCCTTGGTCTTTGCTCTTTTGTTAAAGATCAGTTGATCCTATCTGTGTAGTTCTATTTCTGGGCTGTCCAATCTCTTCCACTGATCTGTTTGTCCATTCTTTAGCCAATACCAAACCATTGTGATTATTATTGCTTTATGCTAAGTCTGGAAGCCAGGTAGTGTCAGTTCTCTGAATTTTTTCTTCTTTTCAGAAATCTTTTAACACCCTCCCCCAATTTTTGGTTTCTTACTTGAAAATACGAGATCATCTCTTTATTTGTTGTGAAGATTTGATATATGTTTATAATTTATATATATATATATATATTCATCAATATAACATCTACTACACAATAGGTACATAATCAATGATATCATTACTATTTTGAAATTTTGTATTCTGAAAATTTTTTAATTATTCTAAAGTAGGAATGATGAAATTTTAATATTATTCACAATGTGATATTCTTTCCTTTTCTTAATTATGTGGGAGGTCTGATAGTTCAATATGGCGAATACTGTATCCATTCTTTTTCTTACTATCTTTGTGACTGGTAGTTATTTTTCCAGAGTAATTGCTCTAAGGGGACTAAAGTAGGGCCATCCGGAGAGCTGGGTCCTGATCCTGACTTTGAGACTTTCTAGCTGAGCACATTGATCAGGATGCTTTCTGCAAGAAACACGAGACCCCGCTTAAAGTATGTTTAACAAAATGATGACTAGAAGTCCCACGGTAGGGCTGTTCTAGGGCCGGCTGATTCAGAGCACCGTGTAGTCGTTGTAGTCCTAGCATTTTTTTTCTTTCTTTCTGGCAAGGACTTTGCCACCTGTGGCATGGTGTGAAGCCTCTTCTAATGGGGCAAGAAGGTTTGTTGCAGCCCAAAGCATGGCACATAGATGGGACAAAACTGAGGGCCATTTCCTACAAACGTCACGCTCATCACCCTTCATCCAAGGAGCACCTTTCTCCAGTAGCCCCACAGCAAGCTCTTCCCCTTCTTCTCAGGCCAAAGCTGGGCCACCTACCCGCCCTCAGACAGATCCAGGCAATTCATATAGGCCACATTTGGGTTGGCCAGGCCCACCCTCCCTGGACAAATCCCCACATGATATGCAAATCAGATCAGGTTCTGCTAGCAAGAAGAGGGGAGAGTGGATGTCAGGCATGTCAACTGATACTGCTGGCTGCTCGGAGCCACCTTGGCCAGTCGTTTTAACCTACACTCAATTTAGTTATCCATAAAAGAGCTTCTATATGTTGAGTACTTTGAACTACATGGTAGGTGTTTGGTATGTGTTATCCACTTAATCCTCACAACAACCCTCTAGTATAAATTCTATTGCTGATCCCCATTTGCCAATTAAAAAAAAAAAGGTAAGCTCCTTATCCACAGTCACAAGTTCATGGCAGTATATGGAGAATGACAGTTCTCTTCAGGTCAAAAGTTCCAGAACTACATAGATTAATATAAATTATACAAACACAAAAATCAGAAATCACAGGACAGTCTGTTTAATAATTTTGAAATATAATTGCTTCCAGGAATTCTACGAC
Organism: Muscardinus avellanarius; assembly: GCF_963383645.1. Lineage (NCBI taxonomy): Eukaryota > Metazoa > Chordata > Mammalia > Rodentia > Gliridae > Muscardinus > Muscardinus avellanarius. The sequence continues at coordinate 126,941,889 of NC_137789.1, forward strand.
GAATGGCCAGTGAAACTTGGAGAAGTCGAGCCTTATAAAGGTCCAAAGACACCGGATGGCAGGGTAAAGGCAGCCTCGTCCTTGGTGTGGTCTGCATGGGATCGGGTGCTCAGCTCCAAGGCTGCAGTGTGTGGAGCAAAGAGCCTTCGCCTGGGGAGTCCTGGGTTTTCATCCTATAACTTCTCACAGGACCCTAAGGTGTAGAAAGGGCACTGGACGAGGAGTGCGAGAACCAAGTCCCAGCTCTGCTCCCGACAGCTGGGTTTACTCATTGTTTAACCTTAACATTTCCTTTTCCATAAAGCCAGGCTTAGGAGAACAGAGAGTCTCAACAGGGAGGGATACATCAGAGTCACCTGTACAGCCTTTTGTACACGTGTAATACACCGGGAACTGAACCCAGAGCTTTACACATGCTCAGCAAGTGCTCCACCTCTGAGCCACATCCCCAGCCCTCCTGCACAACGTTTAAGAAGTGCCAGTGTCCTTCTGAGCTAGGGTGCGATCTCCTCTACAGTGAAGGATTGGGTTGCATTTAATTTTGCCTGGATACAGGCTTCTTGGGAGCAGGAACCACATTTACTTATCCACCACTATATTCCAAGCTCCTAGGAAAAAGAACTTCATGGGATGGAATGTGTTCAGGTCTCAGTTTCTCCATCTGCCCCATGAAGTAGAGAGACTAGCGCCCAAGTTCTTTCCAACTTTAACATGGAATCCACAGAACCCCGTTTCTAAGGCACCTGCTCAGATGAAGCTCAGATGGTGTTGGCAGGGGCTGTGTGCTTACCATACGAAAGACAATTGATCACAGCTGAGAAATTATGTGATTCGCTCCAGTGAAGTTATTATTGGTGTTTCTGGGAAACTAAAGGGGATCAGCTAAAAGTAGAAACAGATCGGCTGGTGATTTGGTAGTCAAAGATTCCCCGCCAGAGCTGGATAAATTCAACTTCTTAAAAATAAAATTTAGTTCAACATTAATGCCTATAATCGGTCATTTCTGTTCTTATTGGAAGCTTGTCATTGGGTATGAGTAATTTAGTAATTTATGTTATGCAGAAAGAAAGTGACTGGGAAAGCAGGTACTATTTATAAGAGTTTTAAGGTATGAGTTGTTCTTCAGTGAGAAGTGTTTCCTTTGGGTAATAATGTTATGCTTATAACTTCCTTCTTCTCTCTTAGGAAATCATCTTTTATAAAATCATCGATTACATTTTACATGGAAAAGAAGAGATCAAAGTCATCCCGTGAGTACTGTCATTAAAAAGGTCTCAGGATGGCCCATGCTTGTAATTCCAGCACTTGGGAGGCTGAGACAGGAGGATTGTAGATTCACAGATCAGCTAGTTAGTGAGGCTATCTGCAACCTAGTGAGACACTGTTTCAAAATAAAGAATAAAAAATAGGGTTAGGAGTATAGCTCAGAGGTAGAATGCTCCTGGGAAATTCGGAAGTAGAAAGTAGAATCTTCAAATCTTCAGTACAGGGTGGGGGGGATAGTCGCAGAGTTGCCATTTTATTTTTTGTACACAATAAACTTTTCCATGTAGCAATGATTTTCTTTCTTCTAATTTTTCCAAGGACACCTCCTGCAGACCACTGGACACTCATTAGTGGGTTGCCAACATATGTTGCTGAAAATGGATTTGTAAGTTACCGGACAGAATCAGTTTCTCAATTCTATCTCATGAAACCTTCATTAGCTAAGAAATACACACAAGTGCCAAAGCAGTAATGTACTGGGTAAGGGTGAGATGTTCGTTTCCTTTGGCATGAGACGCAAGAAAAAGAGTCTTGACAGCTAAATATTTGTAGGTTAACCGGAGATGTTGAAATGCTGTCAGAAAACAATTATTCAACATGAGAAAGATCCGCCCATCCCTCAATTTCTTATTCTATAGTCACATGGACTTGGGGCTTCCTTTCAAAGCCACCGGCTATGATGCATGCTAGGTTTAATTCTATCTCAGGTATCTTGGTCATTTTTTGTTGTTGTCACATGAGAAACAGACAGACAGACAGACAGCTGGGGTATGGGACTTCTGAATAGTGAGTCGGGCCTCTCAGATCTTGACCCAACTGTACATGTTCTTTTCATGTTGGCCTGTAACACATACTGCTGATAGGGAGGCCAAAAGAGAGGAAGAAGCTGCTCTTTGCCTCTTTAAGCCCCACCTGAAGGATGCTCAGCCCATCAAACAATGTGGCACCCTCAAGTCACATTAGGAAATTAATGGATGGCACAAAAGATTCCTTAAATTCTTAGATTATAAATGCTCATAAAAACTTTAAAAGAATCTCACATTATCTTTTTTAAGAGTAGCACGAAAGTAGTCCACGTGGTCAGACTACTCTTATAAAACACTTGCTTGGGGTTAATGGGGCACTAGGATTTGGTGGGGCAGTGAAGGGTCCCCTCAGACCTACACCCAAGATTTTCAGGAATTTTGTGAACAAGTTGTTAAACTGCTGGCAGCTTGAAATCCCCATGGTGAGAGAATTTATACCAGGAAAATAGGCAACAGGTATAAACCAGGGCTTCCCCATCCCCAGCCAGGGGGAAAGATTCTACCAGCACCTCTCTGAAGATTGCAGTTCTAACTTTGTCCCCATACTTTGAGCAAATTACTTAATCTTTCTGGACTTCCATTTTTCTCATCTTTAAAAGTTTAGAGAAGATTAAACTTATTCATTAGCATCCCTTCCAGCCTTAAAATGCTATGATTTTAAGTAGCTAATATAACTTTGATGGGAAGAAAGATATAGTCTAAGATTCTTATATGACCAGGCATGGTGTAGCACCCCTGTAATCCCAGCCCTCGGGAAGATGAAACAGGAGGATTGCAGGTTTGAGGCCAGCCTCAGCAATTTAACAAGACCCTCAGTAACTTCTCAACTGTTTCAAGATAAAAATAAAAAGGAAGTCGGGCATGGCAGCGCACACACGTAATCCCAGTACGTGGGAGGCTGAGACAGGAAGGTTTGAAAGTTTACGGCCAGCCTCAGCCGCTTAGTGAGGCCCTTCGCAACTCTGTGAGAACCTGTTTCCAAATAAAACATAAAATAGGGCTGGGGGTGTAGCTTGGATGTAGAATAACCATGGGTTCAATAATTTCAATTACCCAGAATAGAATGCTCTCTTGTTCTTAATGAATTTGAGCAGTAGTCTCTGAATTCTTGTGATTAAAATGATATCACAGTGAACCTTTTCTTGGGTACAACTAAAGGGATGCCTGGCTCTCACCATCCTGCTCCCCTAGGTCCCATTTTAGAAAAAAATAAATAAAAGGAGGGGGTGGAGCAATCTCAGCATCTGTGTCCCACAGAATGGCCTTCCAGTCCTGCTGTCTCCTCCCCTGTGCCTGACTAGCTAGGTGCTTTGGACTTGAGGCTTCCTGGGAAGCTGGGGAGCTGGGAAGGCGTAGGGAGAGTGTTCAACGTCACCCAGGGCCTCGGTTAGGAGAAGACAACCTAACTGTAATGAGGTGTTGGCAAGTACAGCCTGGCGATGCCCGGTGAGGACCATCTGCCTGCCAGCCATCAAGAGCTGTGGGAGACACCTCACTGCTGACGCACCCCTGATTCTCCTTGGTGGGTAAAAATGGCTCCAGCAAATGCTGTTTGGGAAGGACTCTTGTCTCCTCTTGCTTTGTAGATATGCAACATGCTGAATGCCCCTGCAGACGAATACTTCACATTTCAGGTGAGTGCATCCTCGGCCAGGCCTCGGGCCTCAGAGCTGGGGTGGGAGGTGAAGCGCTCCCCTTCGCTCTGTCCCCAGAATCTGCCTCATGCTCAGTGTGGCCAGCAGGTGCGCACAGGGCCTGTGTCCCACCCGCTTGGCTGGGCCAGTGACTACTGAGTAGCAGATTCTTCAGTGAGGGCAGATGGGGCTGAAGAGAAGGATAGGGAGGGGTGGGCCCTGGCACGCTTCTATTATCCCCTACTCCTGGTCCTCTAGGGGCAACAACAGAGCCTAGCACATCACTGCTGCTTAGTGAACATCGATGGCCCCAGCCCAGCCCAGCCCTGTGAGTAGCTTTCTCTGCAGTCCTTCCCTACGGCTTATTGCAACTATAAACAACAAAGGAAAATGTTCTTATTGGCCCTCTGGATTTTATCCTTCTTCCCCAACAGGCAGAGACTCACTTCTGGGAGAATCTACCTTCACTTACCACAGACCGGCCCCCGAACCAGACCGCCACTCCTCCCCACCATCACTGCTGTTGTAGTTTCTGTCTGTTCCCCCTAAAATTAGTGCATTGACAATGTATTCCCCAAATTTATATAGCAATGGTACTTGTCAGTGGGGCCTTTGGGAGGTCATTAGGAAGGGTGAGGTCAGGAGGATGGGCCCACGATGGCACTGGTGGCTTTATAAAGAGAGGAAGAGAGGCCTGAGCTGGCATCTCCTGTGCTCTCCCCATGTGATGCTCTGGCCAAGCTGTGAGGCGGCAGGAAGGCCACCAGGCAATGGACGGTGCATGCTCTTGGACTTCCTGGCCTCCTGAGCTACGAGAGATAGGCATTTCATGTCTTGTGGCATTCTGTTACATCAGCAGAACATGGACTAAGACTTACTTCTTGGACTTGGCTACGGGATTTGGGGCTCATTCTTCTTTCCAACTTCATCTAGCACAATGAAAGGCCCACATGTCATTTCTACCATCTGCAGTCACCCAGTACCCTCTCACCCACCTGGCTTCCCTCTCTACCTGTCATCACCCCCTGCCCTCCCCTGATCGGGAAGGTGAGCTGGCCTTTGCCTCGGCAGCCTCTTCTTCCTGCCCACCATCACTTCACTGTTACTTCTCTGTCCTTTATTTAATAAGCATCCAGTCAGCACCTTAATCCCAGTCACTAGAGAGGGGCATTGCTGCTGCTGCTGCTGGTATGTGTGTGTGTGTGTGTGTGTTTTCTTGCTTCTCTGTCTCTGTCATGTGTCTCCCCCCCCAACACACACACCTCCAGCTATGCCTGGAAAGAAAAGCCAGTCTCCCTGCAGGGAATGGTACATCTCCAGCAGCAAGCTGCAGCAGGCCTTGGGGCCAGCACACACTTGCTTGGCCACAGGGAAGCTTTCCTCGGATCCCCCGCCTGTCCCTCTGCTTACTGACACGGAGACACACAAGCACCATATGGTTGCCTTGGTGCCTGCTCCTTCCTCTCGCAGCCAGAGCCTACTTGTGACCATGCTGTGCCCAGTCCTGACTCTATTTTTATGGCAAGGGGTGCCAGGTTAGAACACACAGGCAGGAAAGGGGCTCAGCGATTTCCTGAAGCGTCTGAACCCAGAGCGGTCTGTCTGAGCTGTCTGGGGATAGAGCCAGCCCCGGAGATGCTGCCGTCTGAGGTTCCTGGGTTACTTTCTCTCCTGCCACACTGAGCAGTCACCGGAGAGGCAGCCTCTGGTCACCCCGAGAGGAGGCTCAGGACCTCTCTGGGCCTCAGGAGTCCCTGTGATGGGATAAGCCTCCAGCCCAAGGAGATTTCCCAGTTCTCTAGGAAACAGCATGGTGCCCACGACAGGGTGCAGCCGCCAGGGCTGCTGTCCAGGGCAGCCAGTGACCGAGTGTGATGGGAATATGCAGGCAGGCGGGTCCTGGGAGGCAACTAGAGTGCTCATGCTGACAGGTGGCCTTGGCCTTCGGGCTGCCCTAGAGCCAGCTGTGCTCTAAGGCGCTTCCAGCTGCCCTGCAGCCTCCCCTTTGCGCTTAGCTGGTCAGCTTGGTGTCCGGCTCTCTCCCACCCCTCAGGTTCCCTCCCCTCCCACTCCCCAGAGCAGAGCCAGGACTGGCTAATGCTCCCCCAGACCACCGCCCTCACGCTCCACCTCCTCTGTCTGCTCATACCTACCCGGATTCCCTCTACTCCCTCTTTGCACCTGAGAGGTCTGATAGCAAAGCCAGGGATTTGAAATGCACTATTATCAGAGCAAACCTGCAGAGGCAGTGGTTCTCAAACTGGGTTCCTCGGAGGCACAATGTCTTAGTTTCCTACAGCTGCTGAAACAAATGGCCACTTAGTAGCTCCAAACAATGCACCTAAGTCTTAGCTCACAGTTCTAGAGGTTAGAATTCCAAAATGGGTCATATTGGGCTAACATCAAAGTATTGGCCAGACTGCGTCCCTCTCCGGAGTCTCTAGGGGACAGCCTGTCTCCTTCTTCTCTCCAGCTCCAAGAGGCTGCGGGGTTCCTTGGCCTGTGGCCCCTTCTGTCTTTAAAGCCAGCGTTTGTATCACTCTGACCTTGCTCTGTCACCACATCTCTTTCTCTGATCCTGACTCTCTTCACTAACATGTAAGGATCCTTGTAATTGCAATTGGTCCACCTAGAAAATCTGCGATGCTTTTTCTATCACTAGATTGGCTGATTGTCAGCCTTGGTTCCATCTCCCACTTCCATTCCTCTTTTCCACGCAAGGTTCATATTCATAGGTTTTAGGCATTTGGATGTAGAGGTCCCCAGTAAAACACACACACACACACACACACACACACACACACACACACACACACACACGGAAAAAAAGAAAAAGAAAAAGACTAAGGAATCCTTTCTTTAACATCAATTAAAGTGATCCCAATTCAGAATTTAAAAAAAAGGAATTCTCAGTTTTCAATTTTTCTTAAACTTGAGTTTCTTTTATCATTTTGCTATTGAAAGCTGTAAGTAATAGCAAAGTGCATGACTATGAACAGGTAGCAAGTAAATACTCACTAAAACATCGAGAAACAGCCAGTAAAACCTATTTTGGAACCTTCAAAAATGTACATGGGTGCTTAGGGTTGTGACGTTATTTTGCGCTCATATATTTTCTGTTGATGACTTTGTCCCCAGTCCATATGATGGTATATGTATGTAAATATTTTTCAGTTTTCAAACACTGGACTGCATTTTTTCCCCTGAAGTTTTATCATTAGAACCCAGAAACTGAAGTTTGGTTTGTCTGTTTTCTAATCCAAGTCTAAAGACTATGAATGAGTGATAAATTATTTATGCTACGTATTTACATCATGTACCACCATTCATATGCTGGTTATATTTTCTGTGAAGTTTAGTAGGTTGCGCAATAGTTCCTGCCCTTTGGTAAGTTTAGTAGATAGCCACAGAGACCAAAATCAACAGTTCTGAAGCGTTCAGAAAATATCCAGATGCTAAATTGTATGATCCAGATAATAAGTGCTATTGGAAAGCTGAACCAGAAAAGTCAGAGAAAGCTTCCTGGGAGAGGCAAGACAACATGGGCCTCTAGCACGTCTAAACAAGACACAGGAGGCGCAGAGAACTGCCAGCCGGGTGTGTTGGGTGCTTGACTCCTTTGCCTCAGCTACACACTGTACAGGTGACACCGTGGTTCTCAAACTAGAGAGGACATCGGAATTACCCGGGGACATATTTAAGAGGCATGCCCAGAAACTACAAACTCCCAAATTCCAAATAATCTGTTGCATATGGTTCCTGAACCGCACTGTGAGAAACACTCCAGAATTCTCAAATTTTGGCAGATCCTTCCCACTAGGCTGTAAGCATCTGTGGTGGTGGTGGTGGGGGGTAGGGCCTGTGATTTATTCACCTTTGTAAATCCCAACAACTAGCCCAGTTCTTGGCCCATTAGAGGGGCATGACAGATGTTTGCTAAACTCAATGTACCATAAGACAAAAAAAACCATCTTGGTGGATTCATCAGGAAAACAGAAATCATGTTAGGTATTTCAGTGGAGAGAATTTAATAAAAGAAATTAGCAGCAGGGTGTGGTGGTGTACACCTGTAATTCCAGCTACTTGGGAGGCGGAGGCAGGAGGATCACAAGTTTGAGGCCAGCCTCAGCAGCTTAGACCCTGTTTCAAAATGAAATACTGATACTAATACTGCTACTAATGATGATGATAATAATGTTTGGGGATATAGCTCAGTGGTAGAGCACTTCTGGGTTCAGTCTCCAGGAAAGAAAAGAAAAGAAGGAAATAAAAGAAAAGTAGAAAGGAAAAGGAAAGAAGAAGGAAGGGAGATAGAGGCTTGAGGTCTGGGCTGAATTCCCAGTTCAAAAAAAAAAAAACAAAAACAGTTTGTTTTTAGCTGAACAGGTATTGCAGGACAGAAAAGGTAAAAAGGGACAGTGAGGTGACACACGGGTAAGAAGCTCTTCCCATCCCTAGGAGTGGAGACCAAAGGAAAAGGATAGGGTTGTAGAGCAGACACTTGACTCTAGTTCTGGTCCAGCCGATGGCTGTTCTAGAGCACTTACAATAGCCGTACAATCCGAGCCATGCTCTGACACCAAGCAGGAATTGCACATGTTACGAGGTTTACTTAAAGATAAACTAAGTGTTGGGTGGTGGGTGGTGGTTTTCATGGGGTGACTCAGGGGAACCAGGAGGTGATAGAATCGTTTTGTATCTTGAATGGTGGTTGAAAATCTACACATGGAATAAATTTGGGTAGAACTGAAACCACACACACATGCAGAAATGAGTCCATGTGTACCTGGGGAGATGCAGATAAACCATGTGGGCTGTACGCTACAGGCACCGAGTCCAAACTCCGCAAGTTGCCACCACTGGCAGAAACTGGATGAGGGTCCATGGGCCGGCTCTCTCTCTCTCTCTCTCTCTCTCTCTCTCTCTCTCTCTCTCTCTCTCTCTCTCCATTTTTTGCAACACCCTGTATATCTACAACTCTTTCAAATTAAAAAGTAAAATAATAATAATAACCTAAGTTCCCTTATTTTTTCTAGAAAGGACCTGTAGATGAAACCGGTTGGGTGATTAAAAATGTCTTGTCCCTACCTATCGTCAACAAGAAAGAGGACATTGTGGGGGTGGCTACGTTTTACAACAGGAAGGACGGCAAGGCCTTCGATGAGCAGGATGAGCACCTCACTGAGGTAGGGGCGGGCAGTCATGGCGTGGTGAAATTCATGAATCTGAGGTGTTGTGAGTCTAGGATGATTTTTTTTTTTTTTTTGGTGGTACTGGGGGATGGATCCCAGGGGCCTTCTACCTCCGGGCTATACTCCCAGACCTATTTACTATTTTATTTGGAAACAGGGTCTCTTAAGCCAGCTAAGGCTGGCTTCGAACCTGCGTGATCCTCCTGTCTCAGCCTCCCAAGCGGAGGGATAATAAGCATGCGCTACCACGCCCGGAATTAGGATGATGTTTTGAAGGGCAGGAGTCAAACGTGGTTGTAATAAAAATGCTATTATTCTGGCATTTTTATTTCCTAACTTCTATCAACTTTAAGGTTTTCTGTTAAAGTTTTGACTTAACCAAAATTCTTTCTAATTGTAGTGAAATATCTTTCCCCCTTTCTTTTTCTTTACTGGTACTGGGGATTGGCCCCAGGAGCATTCTACTTTTGAGCTACATACCCATATCTTTTTATTTTGAAACAGGATCTTGCTATGTTATGGAGGGTCTCCCTAAGCTGCTAAGGCTGGCTTCAAACCTGAGATCCTCCGGTCTCAGCCTCCCAAGTGCTGGGATTACAGGCATGTGCCACTGTACCCTGCTTCCTCCTCCTCCTTTCCATTCTCTCATTTTGATGCTCATTCCCAGTCTCTAATTTTTAGGTCCTGCTTCATTCTACTGGTGTTTGTAAGTCCCCTCCTGCAATAGATTAGTGCAATTGAAAATCTAGGGCTTAGCCAATTTCATTGTCAGGGCTGAATATTCCTGTTTTTCTTCTTCTATTAGAATAAGCAACTGGGTTCTTGGTGGTGAAAGGGGGACTGGTTGATAGGAAAACCTGCAGAATGCTGCCTCCAAATCAACTTTCCTTCAACTTGAGAGACTCTGGATCATCTTTTATCCATTTCAGACCCTCACACAGTTCCTTGGATGGTCTCTTCTAAATACTGACACCTATGAGAAAATGAATAAGCTGGAGAACAGAAAGGACATTGCTCAGGAAATGCTCATGAACCAGATCAAAGCCACTCCTGAAGAAGTTAAGTCTATTTTGGTAAGTGGGTAGTTCAGGCCAATAGACAGTAGGTGGTATTTATCCTCAGCTTCTGGAAATCACCAAATTACCTGGAAGATTGACAAAGAAAAATAGGGTTAGTTCTAGGTTAAGGAAGGGAAAACAGAGGAGGAGGGTTGGAGAAAAATCCTGGTGGCGTAGATTATACACACCCTTACTGGATATCTAGGTGGTTTGGCTGCAATAGCACTTTGTTAAACAGCTCCTGAGTTTAGAGGAGCTGAAATAGTGACAACTAGATTCAAGTGCGCATAGGAAGGACAATGTATCAGTCAGCTATTATCATGTAATGCTGCATAACAACAACCATAATATCTTGGTGGCACAAGGTAATAAGCATCTAGCTCCCACTCATGCCTTTATGGGTTGACCAAGCTTTGATTGACCTGGGTTGAGTGCAGCTCCAAGCTGTGAGCTTAGTTTGCTATATGTGACCCTCTTCTCTCATGGACCAGCAGCAACCTGGTAAATATTCTTCTCAGTGATGCAGAAGTGATGCAAGCATACAAATCCCTGCAACACATCACAGTCGCTATAATTCTCATTGGCCAAAGCCAGTCATGTGACCAAAACCAACACCATGGGTCATGTGGGAGCCCATGGACCTTTGCTAATAGTCTTCTAATCATCACAAAATCAAGGGAAAGCATCATGTACCCACTATCTCTATTGCTTGCCTTTCACTAGCTTTTAGTGTGTGTATAGGTCTAGTTTTTTTGTTTTGCTGATGGGTTTGAGAGTTAAAAGATATTTGATTTGAGTGTATGAGACGGTCTAGAGAGAATTGTGGTAAATTGCCACCAGTTATTAGAAAAACAGATGTAAGATACTCATTTTTCTCTTTCTTACCTACATATTCATAACTCTCTCCCTCTTCTCTCTCTCTCTCCCTCCTCTCTCTTTCTCTCTCTCTTTCTCTCTCTCTCTCTTTCTCTCTCTCTCCCTCCCTCCCTCCCTCCCTCCCTCTCTTTTTCTCTCTCCATGGCTACTGTTACATTTTCAAGTACTAGACAAATCAGTTATATTAGGTTATTTCATTGGTACAACTCTTTATAATCCAGTGCTATAGGTCTTCTTTATATCCAGAATGCATCATTCTCATGGAACCTATAGCACATTTTAAATATATCTTAACTGGTTTTAGTACTGTGGATCCAGTAGAAATCTTCTCCTTCATAGGAATTTCACACCTCAATTGTGTTTACACTTTAGAAATGTAAAGAGAAGTTAAATATGGATGTAATTGAAGACTGTGAAGAAAAACAGCTCATCACAATTTTGGTAAGTGTTCTTCTATCCCTGACGTCCTTTTAAGACAATATATTAGGATGTACTTTCTGGTTTTTCAAGTAAACACAGGCTTTTCTCTTTCTTGATATTTTTCAAGGCTAAAAGGTAAGGAGATGTCCTCCCAAAGACTGATTCTTGCTTTCCTACATCTCTTCATTTTTGTCCACTCAGCCCACGGCTCAACTAGATGGCTGCCCAAGGGACCTCAGGCACAGAATCTAGGGCTGCCGTGGCCAAGCTGACTTTAGTAGGTAGGATTGTGCCGTGGCCACTGCAGAGGATGTGCAGAGCCTTCCAGACACCACGTCCACCCACCCTGTCCAGCTTCTGCTCTGGAGTGTGGAGGGGGGCAGCACTTTCCTCTGGCTGTCATTTGCTCACCCCTGTTGCTTCTGACTGAAGTCGACTTTCCTTCCGCTCCCTCATCCTGTCTTTTGTTGTGTCTGGAGTACTGTTAAACCCACTCAATAAGCTCTTATTACTAGGGCCTGTCTTCTTTAGTTCTAGAATGTAATTCAATTATTTTCTTAAGGTTCCAACTGCATTGAAATTTCTCATTTTTTTCTATTTCAACTGTCTTTTCCACTATTTTAAAACAATTATTGAACATAATTATTGTAAAGTGCTCATTTTAATACCTAAGTCACCTCTAAGTCTGATTGTACTATTTTTCCACTTAATTTTTTTCCGCAATAATTTTGTTTGTTTGGTTTTATATTTATTTGGATTTTAGTCATTTGGTTCTGTTTTAAAGCATGCTTTATGATTTGGTGGTGGTGGTGGGGTTACTGAGGATTGAACCCAGAGGACTCTACCTCCGAGCTATGCTCCTAGCCTCTTTTATTTATTTACTTTTAGACAGGATCTTGATAAGTTGCTGAAGCTGACCTCGAACCTGTGATCCCCCTGTCTCAGCCTCCCAAATCCTGGGATTACAAACAAGTACCACCACATTCAGCACATGCTTCATAATTTCTAAATTAAAAAGCAGATAGTGTGAATAAAACTTGTAGGGACTCTGAGTGATAGTATCTTTCTGCAAAGAGGGTTAAATTTTCTTCTGGCAGATGTAGAGTTGCTTTTAGATTCTGTAGGGATGGTCTTCAGTTTCTCCCTTACCAGGGTGGCTCCTCTATTTCTAGAGTGAGGTTCTTTTGCAATCCCATGAGCTCCTGGGATATTTACCACAATGTCAGAGGCTTGAATTCCATCAGGCTGAAATTGAAAGAATATCACATGTAATTCCTCCTGGCCCTGCCTCACTCTGTTCTCCACTTTCCAGTCTGTAATGTAAGTGTCTTTTTAAATGAAGACATACTATTCCATCTGACCCCTCCCTTTTTATGGTCTCTGTCCTCCCATCCTGGCCTTTTGCTGTGTTGTGGAGACTACTGGTCTTTGACCTTGTTGAGGGCTCAGTTCGTGCTCTCTGTGTTGTTGTGTTGCCCGGGGCTCCCCCTCCTTCTCCACTTCCCTGGCAGGAGACCTAGTGGAGAGCCAGCCTGTGGCCAGGCAGGCCAGCGTCCTGCTGGCCACATCCTCCCTCCTCCTCCTCCTCCTCCTCCTCCTCCTCCTCCTCCTCCTCCTCCTCCTCCTCCTCCTCCTCCTTCTTCTTCTTCTTCTTCTTCTTCTTCTTCTTCTTCCTTCTTCTTCTTCCTTCTTCTTCTCCTTCTCCTTCTTCTTCTTCCCAAATCAATATAAAACCAAACAACCAAACAAATACTATTATGGAAAAAAATTAAGTGGAAAAATAGACAGTAGCATCAGACTTAGAGGTGATTTGGTTATTAAAGTGAGCACTTTACAATAATTAATAATAATAATAGTGAAGGTCCACTATTAGACCCCTGCTGGGTGATTCCTGCAGAGGAGGAAATCCACTCCACGGAGCAGAGTACCTCCTTATCAGATCAATAAAAAGTCTCTGCTTTTATCACTCTCCATGCATCACAGACTTAAAAAACTGTGGTGGCGTAGGCCTATAATCCTAGTACTTGGAAGGCTGAGGCAGGAGGGTAGCAGGTTCCAGACCATCCACAGCAACTTAGTGAGACCCTGCTTCAAAATAAAAAATTGAAAGGGCTGGAGGCATAGTGTGGAGGTAGAATGCCTCTGAGATCAGTTCCAATACCCCCCCAAAATAAATAAATAAATAAATAAATAAATAAATAAATAAATAAAAGCTTTGGTTCTTTAAAACCTGTTTTCTGTTTAGTCGATTTTATTGTCTCATTGGTGGCTTGTGACCACCAATGAGGCCTCTGGGAAGTCATGCTTCTGAGAGCGTTTTTGTTTCTTGCTACGATTCACACTTCAGTGTGACTGATCTGCCACGTGCCGTCCCATCAGAAGTGTTTTGGCCTCTTATCTTTACAAAACTTTCTGAGAACTGTGGGCCTAACACAGTCCTGCAGGGGGCCATGTGGCTTGTGAGCTCCCCCACCCCTGGCCCCCCAGTTAATTTCCTCCTCCCACACTGATTCTTTTTTTTTAATGGGTCTGGGGATGAACCCCAGGAGCATTCTGCCTCCCAGCTATACCCCCTGCCCTATTTTTTATTCTTTTATTTTGAAACTGAGTCTCGCTGAGTTGCAGAGGGCCTCACTAAGTAGCTGAGGATGTCCGAGAACCGCGATCCTCTGGTCTCAGCCTCTCGAATGCTGGGATTACAAGCATGCACCACCACGCCCGGCTTTCCCACACTGATTCTTACAAGATGTGTGTAGGTCTGTCTCTCTACACGAGAGCCCATGTTTCAGGGACAGTGTGCACGGTCTTCAATCACTGCCTGGAACACATATAGGTACCAACGAATATTTGTGAATAAATAAATAATAAATGAATAAGCCTCAAACTTACTGAAGGTAGTGAACCTCCTTTCCCTCCTTTGCGGTCCTCCCCAGCACAGCATCCTGGTCAAAGTGGATGCTACTGCTGGTCCATCTGGTAGACCCAGTAGCCATGGCCAACTCTGGTCTCTGGCCACTTTCTCCCCCTTTACTTCTCCCAAGAAATCCTCTCTTATCCTCTCCTTCCTTCCTTCTACCAGCTCAGCTTAATAGGTGCCCCTCTTGGACCTCTCCCCATTTAATTAATGGGGACCCAGCCTGCCCTCAGGCACTCCATTTCTCTCAAAGAACTGAGCAGTGGATTCTATGCTCTCTTTTGTTTGTTTGTTTGTTGGTTGGTTGGTTGGTTGGTTGGTTGGTTTGTTGGTTGGTTGGTTGGTTGGTTTTTGTAGTACTGAGGATTGAATCCAGCCATATTCCACCCTCACCCCCCAGCCCTTCTTTTGAAACAAGGTCTCACTAAATTTCTGAGACTGGCTCTGAACCTGCAACCTTCCTGTTTCAGCCTTCCAAGTACTGGGATTATAGGCCTTCACCACCATGCCTGGCTGCTCTCTGATTATTCTAAGATCACCTTTCACTGGAGTATTTTATGACTGCTTCAATAAGTTAATTCCTGGACAGGCAAGATCCATATTTTTATTTTGCAAGTCATGCCAATCAATGCTTATGTGCCTACTTCACTGGTTTTTCACATACTCTTAAATCCCAATGAGATGTGGGTTAAAAGAAATGTTTGCAAGCATACCTATGCCGTGTGGGTATTCATTCATTCATTCATTCATTCATTCATTCATTCATTCAAGAAACATCTCCTGATCACCCTCCTGGGATGGCGCTGCCGGCTCTGAGATATGGCAGCTCTCTTGCGGAGCTCACTCTCTAGTGGAAAATTATCACTGAACCAAGGAAGAAAACACAAGAGGGAAAATTAAGCAAGGATCTATTGTTCACAGACTGCTTCCCGACTAGGACAAAATAGAAGTGAAATGTTGAAAATGGATAAGACTGCTAGAACTAGCCATTTTATTCTGCACTGTAGAAAGAAAATAGGCATTGATAGAAGAATAGAAATCGAATCTCATCTTAGTTTCAAAATGTGGTTGAGTCTCATTTTTACCATCTGTAAAATGAGGATAATTGTGGAGGTTTGTAGTGAGGGTGAATTATGCAAATTGTACAACTCAGTACTGGCACATAGTGGCTCAGTGAACTGCCTGTGCTGTTACTTATTGTAATTTTTTAATTTAAAAAATTGTAGCTGTGTGTGGTGGTGCACGCTTATAATATCAGCATTTGGGAGGCTGAGACAAAAGGATCACAGTTCACGGCCAGCCTCGGCTACTTAGTGAGGCCCTCTGCAACTCAATGAGACCCTGTTTCAAAATAAAGAATAAAAAATAGGGCTAGGGGTGTTGCTCAGAGGTAGAATGCCCCTGGGTTTCATCCCCAGTACCACTAAAATAAAATAAAAATTGTGTGTGTGTGTATATGTGTGTGTGTGTGTGTGTGTGTGTGTGTGTGTGTGTGTGTGTGTGTGAGAGCATGTGTGTGTTACTGAGGATTGAACCCAGGGGCATTCTACATCTGAGTAGCTATACTCACAGCCCTATTTTATTTCGAAAGAGAGTCTAGCTAAGTTGCAGCGGGTCTTGCTAAGTTGCTAAGGCTGCCTATGAACCTGAGATCACCCTGTCTCGGCCTCACAAGTCTCGGATTACAGGGTATGCCACCACTCCCAGCTTATAATTTTCTTTTATATTTAATCTTGGGTAAGTGAATGTAAAAGAATAAAAGGTGAATGGAATCTAAAACAATCTCTTTTTAACAGAAAGAGGACTTGCCGGACCCAAAGGCAGCTGGCCTGTACGAATTCCGCTTCAGCGACTTCCCCATTACAGAGCACGAACTGATCAAATGTGGACTGCGACTGTTTTTTGAAATAAATGTGGTAGAGAAATTCAAAGTGCCGGTAGAGGTCAGATGGTATTTCATCAAAAAATACTCCATGATTCTGTCGCCATGCTTCACGAATGTTTTCGGTGGTTCCAAAGATTAACCTGGTTTGGAATTTAAATTATCATTAACTTTGTTAATACATCAGCTTAAACTCTGTCAATAAGACCCACACATCTTTTTAGATAAGATTGTCACAGACCGTCTAACCTTTAGAATCCCATTCCAAAGTGTGACTGGTGCTGTCGTCTCTGGGTAACAGGTTCTTACCAGATGGATGTACACGGTGAGAAAAGGGTACCGCTCGGTCACCTACCACAACTGGCGACACGGATTCAACGTGGGGCAGACCATGTTCACTCTGCTGATGGTAGGTACGCTGTGCTGGAAGTCGCTAGAATTCCTTGGGAGCTGTGTGTTTCCCCCTTGTGCGTGGTGAGAGATGGATGTGGTCCATCATGTCAGACCTGTCGTTTTGAGATTCTTGGGCACAGTCCCACCAACCCCACCCCCCTGCACGTGACCACAAGGACGGGAATATCCTGGCCATGGGCCGGATCGGCACTCAGACATTCACACATTGACCTTCTTAAAGGAAATATCAGTCACCTGCTAAGTTTCACAATTGCCCAGAACACTACACACACACACACACACACACACTTGCTGTAGAAACACGTGGCTCCCCTTCTCCACTGCTTGCAGGCCTTGCTGGGAGGTGTGTTGGCCCATGTAAATTTGTATGTTATTTTAGACAGGAAGACTAAAGAAATACTACACAGACCTGGAAGCGTTTGCCATGCTCGCTGCCGCTTTCTGCCATGACATTGACCACAGAGGCACCAATAATTTGTACCAGATGAAGTAAGTGAACACATGTGTCGGTGAAGGTGCCTGCGGGAGAAGAAAACGCCCTCCTGCCCCTTAGCCCCGGGGATTTCTTCACCATGTTGAGACCCTCAGGGCCATGTTCCAGCCTCCACGCTCCGGCTTCACGATAACACCTCTCTCCCTCCCTAGGCGCTCCTGTCCCTCTTTCCTTTCTGTCTCTCCTTTTAAATGTGCGTCTCCTGTATTTGCATATGCCTGTATCTTCTCTTCTTAAAGCTTTGCTTAGTCAGAGTATCGAATTTAAGTATTAAGGTGCCTTAATCTGCTGGGTGCAGTGGCGCACACCTGTAATCCCAGACACTTGAAAGGCTGAAGCAAGAGCGGGTGCCGATTTGAGGCCAGCCTCTGGAAACTTATTGAGACCCTGTTATAAAAAAATTAAGAAGGGCTTGAGGATATAGCTCAGTGGTAGAATGCTTCTGTGTTTAATCCCCAGTGCCAAAAATAAAAAAATAAAAATAATACAGCATTACTCTTAGGCTTACCCTAGTCACACCTAGGGCACGAGCTCAGGCTAGAGAACACATCTTCCTGGGCCTCATAACCTTCACTTCCTCATCCTCTGGCTTTTGCCCAACCCTCTTCCAGCTGTTCTTCCCTCCTAACATCAGAATCATCTTCCTTTCTTGCCCCAGAAAGGAAGTACAATACTAAGAGTGCAAGCTCGGGTCACGTAGATTTGGCTTCACAAGTTATTTAACTTTTCTAAGTCTTGATTTCCTCATCTGAAACATAGGAATTATAATAATGATCTATAACATGTAAGGTCATTGAGAAGATTAAATGAAATTATACATATAAAGCCCTCAGCTCAGAGTAGGCTCTTAGCTGTTAATGAATATTAGAAGCAGGGCATGTTGGCGCACGCTTGTAATCCCAGAATTTGGGAGGCTGAGACAGGAGGATCTCAAGTTCTCAGCCAGTCTCAGGAACTTAGTGAGGCCCTCTGCAACTTAGTGAGAACTTGTTTCAAACACACGGATTGTGACGTGAATCATATAAAATTATATATGTGAAACCTACATAGTTGATGCTCAAGACAAACAGACTCAGTGAATGAAAAGCACCTTGTAAACAGTGGCTTCTCACCTCCAGCAATTCTACCTGGTAGGTTTCACATGAAAGGAGGGTCTCCACTGAAGCTCGG
The DNA here is from genome assembly GCF_963383645.1 of Muscardinus avellanarius. Lineage (NCBI taxonomy): Eukaryota > Metazoa > Chordata > Mammalia > Rodentia > Gliridae > Muscardinus > Muscardinus avellanarius. The sequence continues at coordinate 126,960,014 of NC_137789.1, forward strand.
GGCAAGGATGTCTTCACCTGCAGAAGGTCCTGTACTCAAGTCTCCCAGTCACTGGAGTTTTCTTCCTCCCTCCGACCAGCAGGCGATTAGTGAATTCAGTTCCAAAGGAACCAACATATGGGCTGGAGACTGAGCTAAGAGCTTGTCAGCCTTGCACCGGGTAATCCGCACAGCATCCCCACGTGGGAGGTGCTATCATCCCTCTCTGATGGAAGAGGAAACCAACTCAAAAGGAGGAAGTCAGACTTGTGTTAGGAGCAGGAAGTAGCAGGACTGGGTGCGTCCTCTCGGCTGTAGGTTCGCAGGGAGGATGCAGCCCCCATCCCCAGACCTCTGCATTGGCCTCTGCTCTGGGGTCCGTTGCTGTCCTCAAGCCACTTCTCTTCTGCAAACTGGACAGCAGGAATGTATAAAGAATTAACTGAGGTCATGGGTATAGATAGTAATAGACACATTTCTTGACTGCAGACTTGGACAGGCCTGTCTTCTTCGGCCTTCACATGAATCTGACATCCTTCTGGAAGCTCCCCTAAACTCTCAGGGGCAATCTTTGGCAAGCTTGCTGTTGCCAGACATTCTAAATGTAAAAAATTACTAATTAGGGCCATGCTTCTCTTTTTTCCTTAATATCTCACTTGAAACCTTTAAAAACTTCTCTGCAAATTACTTTTTCTAACAAAACAGCTTGCCAAGCTAGATTTATTTTTCTAATATACATAGACATATATCATACATACATATATATATGTACCTATGTATCTGTGTATGTGTGCATAGCATATATGTATGTGTGTGTGTACACATGTGTGTGTGTTGTATAGTACTGGGGATCAAACCCAAGGCATTCTACCTCCAAGCTACACCCCCCATAGTGCCCCCACCTTTAAATTTGTTTTGTTTTGAAACAGGGTTAGGATGCTGAGAATCTAACTAAGTGCTGAGGCTGGTCTTGAACCTGAAATCCTCCTGTCTCAGCCTCCTAAATACTGGGATTACAGACGTGCATCATCACGCCTGGCTTCTCCCTGATGTGTGTGTGTGTGTGTGTGTGTGTGTGCGCGCGCGCTTCTGAGTGAGTATATAAGTTAATTCTTTTTTCACAGGACCATTTGTAAGGCAGTTGCAGACATCAGGACATTATATTCCTAAATATTTCAGCATATATTTTCAAAGGACATGGGGGAAAGATACCTACATAACCACAATGCAATGTCTATCTTTAGAAAATTTCACATTGCTAAAATACTATTATCTTATCCATCCATCTACCTATCTGATATTTTCTCAAACTTTTCCAATTATCCAACAGTGTCTTACTTAGCTTTTTTCCTCCCTCTGGCTCAGGATATAGTTGCATTTATTTGCCAAGTATATCTTGAATCTGGAGTAGTACGTCAACCTTCCTGTGTCTTTCAGGACACTGATATTTTAGAAGTGTCGAGGCCAATTGTTTTGTAGGCTATCTCTTAATTTGGGTTTTCCAACTGTTTCCTGATTGGTAAATCCAGGGTAAGTATTTTGGTGGAAATTCTTTAACGATGATTATGTGGCCTTCTCAGGCCCATGATAAGCAATTTCTTCCACTGGCTATGAAGCTAAGTTAAACTATGGCTGATGCCTGGCAGATGGCAGATCTCTTGGTCTAAAAAAACATCTTCAGCTGGGTATGGTGGCGCACACTTGTAATCCCATCATTTGGGAGGCTGAGACAGGAGGACTGCAGTTTGCAGACAGCCTCAGCTACTTAGTGAGGCCCTCAGTGAGACCCTGTTTCAAAATTTAAAAAAAAAATAGGGCTGGGGGTGTAGCTCGGAGGTAGAATGCCCCTGGGTTCCATCCCCAGTACCGCAAAAATTAAATAAATAAATAAGTAAATAAATATATTCTCTTTTATGAGCAATATGTGAAGTGTTATTTTGAGATCATGTGGATACCTAGCTCTCCAAATAACATATTCGATTGATGTTTTTAAACCTAAAGACTTCATTCCCTTCTAAGTGGAACTAAGCCTGATTCACTTTTTAATGATTTGCAATGCTAACACAGTGTAGGCATTAAAATATTTATTAAAATTATTATTATATTATTATATTGATTGGGCACAGTCTAATTGTTCCCCAATCTATGAGTGTTCGGTTTACCACACCCATCAGTAACCAACCATGGCTCTTCTCCCCACGTTCTGTTTCCTGGGCAGTAAAACGAAACTACTGAGCCCTCACTCATACTTCCGATTTCTTCCTGTCTTAAAATTATATTTTCTATATCTCCATGACAAATTCTTCTCACAATCTGTAGACCTTTGGCTTCAGCCTCTTCCCAGCCTTTCTTCCTCTCATCTTTTTGTTTACAGTATAGCTTCCCTTCCCAGCATAGGAAGGGATTGAAGAAACACAGAACCAAAGGTTGAGGTCCTCACTTACCGATAGTTGTGATCACCCCAACAAAGGAGAGCTTTAAATGCACATCACTATCCTGGGGAGGAAGAAATTGTTACTTTATAGTGACTTTCACCTTGGTCCTGGGAAATGTATACTGAGCAGTTTCTATGCAGATCATCGGTAGCTATCCACAGGTTTGCTGCAGGTTTGGTAAGTCAGTCAACCATCATAAGTTCCAGTGAACTTAAAAGTTTTAGGTATGGGGATGAACCAAACTTCTTCGTTTAAACAATTCAGTCATTTATGCATTCAATAATTTTCCCCCTCAAAATAGCATAGCCTTCTCTGCTAAAACTGAAGAATCTTTTCCTGTGTGTGTGTGTGTGTGTGTGTGTGTGTGTGTATGTGTGTGTTACTGGGGATTAAACCCAGGGTCATTATACACCCTCAGCCCTATTTTATTTTTATTTTGATACAGGGTCTCACTACTTGCTGAGGCTGTTCTCGAACCTGCGATTCTCCCATCTCAGCCTCCTAGGTACTGGGATTACTGGCGTGCACCACCACACCTGGGTCCGATATGCTATTTTTGAGCATTTCACAGAAAACAAGTGGGAGGGAGAGAGGAGACATGAAGAAAGAATCCCAAGTCAGTAAAGACCCTTGTATTATATGGACTCCCATGTAAGGTTTAAGCAGCTGAGTTGTGGTATCCTCTCCTCTCAGATCCACGTCTCCGCTAGCAAAGCTTCACGGGTCTTCTGTTCTGGAGAGGCACCACCTGGAGTACAGCAAGACTCTCCTGCAGGATGAGGTACGTGACCTCTCTATGGGGCAGCTCACAAAGTCCAGATCAAGGTATCAGCCCGGGGAAAATGCTTAGAAAGAGGGAGGGCCTGAGATCAAGTCAATTCACAGCGTGGCTGTACCGCAGTCATTTTTGAACCATCACGCTGGAAGTAGCTGAGACAGAGGAGAAAGAACGATGGAAAATCAACAGAATCTCTGTGGGTCGGCGGGGAGAGAAGAGAAAACATATGGCGGGTGTGAAAGGGCTCTGTGCGCCCTGCAACGTATATACATCCATGTAAAGAGGAACGAGGCTACCCGGGCACTAGTACTCTTATCACTCAGAGGACGCGCACTGTGGAGCCCGGGGTGTACCTCAGAGAGAGCCAGGCTTTGGGAGTGGAGCTAGACATGGTCTAGCATATAAGACAGAGTCAGACAGCTGCCCCCAGAGTGGTTCTGAGTCATGCTCTGGGTTCCAGAGAGAGACCTCATTCCTGGGAGAAGGGTACAAGGAAAGAGATGGCCTCAGGCAGGAAGGGGCTTTAGGCCTCTTGAATTCCTTAGGATTGGCATATATTGTGTACTAACCTCCCATCGGGGATACTCATTCTTTTTCCCTTTAACAATTTTTCTTTTCTTCTTTGCTTATTTTTTTTTTTTTGTAGTACTGGGGATGGAACTCAGGAGCATTACACCTCCGAGCTACACCCCTAGTCCTATTTTTTTTAGTCTTTATATTTTTTGAAACAGGGTCTCACTGAGTTGCAAAGGGTTTCGCTAAGTAGCTGGGGCTGTCCGTGAACCATGATCCTCCGGTCTCCGCCTCCCAAATGCTGGGATTACAAGTGTGCACCACCACACCCACGACTCCCTTTAAACAATTTTATTTAAGAGTCATATAATCAAGTGGGAAAGTTGCAGGTGTAACCTAATTACATTTTCTTAAGAAAGTTCCATACCACCAACTCAAATAAGTCTTATTAGATTGAGGAAAAACACTATTTTTCACAGGCAGAGAACTTATTTAGAATTATACACTCTTTAGGATGAATACACCCTCCGGAAGTTGGGGCTTTTCTTACCTTCAGGAATAATCTTTAATAAAGGGTCAGAGAAGGAATATACAAAAATATACTAGTTTAGACACAAAACAAAGTTCTTTTAGGTAACGAAAAGCCAAGTTGGTCCATACAAGCCAAGTGGGAACATCCTGTAGAGTGACTGGGCAGAAACCGGGGAAAGAAGGAAATGATCTGAGTGGGTTTAATCATCGCAATCGCTACAGCACCCAATGCCACGCCCATTCAAACCTGCGGTGGCTTTTCTCAATCTATAGCGCTCTTGGCAAAGCACCAGGATTGGGTCTTAGTCTGTTTTCTGTTGCCATAACAAAATATCAGATACCAGACACTGGGAAATATATATAAAGAATAGAAGTTTATTTTGGGCTCACACTTCTGGAAGCTGCATAGTACAAGATTGTACTATGCTCAACTTCTGGTGAGGACCTCAGGGTACAAGGGCGAGTGTGTATGTGCGGAAGAGACCAAACACGAACATCTGTTTGGCTTTATACTTTGGTGAAAACGAACCCCCCCCCCACAAAGGGCATTAATCCCCTCAATGACCTCATCACTTCTCAACACCCTTACATTCGGCATCGAATTTCAACATGAGTTTCAGGGGTGACAAACCATATTCCAACCATAGCACCCTGTGTGCTTCTAGATGGTGGTTCTCAGACATGGGCACCTGGGCTGCTTCAGAATCCTCAGTTTATTGTGTGTGTGTGTGTGTGTGTGTGTGTGTGTGTGTGTGTGTGCGCGCGCGTGTGTGTGTATGCACATGTTCACTTGGGTTTATAACAATGCTGATCCAGGGCCCCGTTTCCCACTTACTGACCAGGTTTTCTGGAGTTGACAGAATCTCTCTCCCTGAGGTAGCATTCCTAGCATAGGTAATATCAGTTCTATGACAGTGAAAGAAAGTAGGACTGGAGGCAATTCAGGAAGATTTAATTGTCATACCTCCTTTGTTAGGAGTCTGTTTTGCTTGTGGGACAACCTTTGGTTTCTGAGTAAGAATTTTCTGCATATATCACTGTTTCTATGATACCACAGTGAGCAGTGTCAGGCATAATCGATCACTTAATTATACTTTACCTATTAAAACAACATACATTTAACAAACTCATCTAAGTGCTCAACATTGGAAGGCTCCTGGCATCTGTTTTTCCTCCTGAGCTTTGACAGTTTATAACAGAGTTATGGTCTCCCATATTAATTTTTATGTTATTTATTCTGCAGTCTAAACTGGCTTTGATGGCTATAGAAAGGCTTATTATTCTTTCTAAAAAGGACTATTACCTCTTGGTAATCCATACCATCTTTTCAAGGACCTGTCTATAGCGCTATTCCACCTCCTAATTGCAGACATTTAAAGCCTTGTCAATAGAGTCGCTAGGCAATGCAGTTACACAAGCCTGTTTATGAGTGAATTGCTCACTTTAAAAAAAAAAAAAAAGGCACTTTCGCCGGGTGTGGTTTGTAATCCCAGCATTTGGGAGGCTGAGACAGGAGGATCACGGTTTGCAGACAGCCTCAGCTACTTAGTGAGGCCCTCTGCAACTCAGTGAGACCCTGTTTCAAAATAAAGAATAAAAAATAGGTCTGGGGATGTAGCTCGGAGGTAGAATGCCCCCGGGTTCCATCCCAGACCCTATAACCCCAGCCTTAAATTTTAGTTTTTTGTTGTTGCTGGGTTTTTTGGGGGTTTTTTTTGGGGGGGTTACTGGGGATTGAACCCAGGTGTGTTCTCTGAGCTATACCCCCAGCCATATTTTAGTTTTTTATTTAGAAACAGAGCCTCACTAAGTTGCTGAGGCTGGCCGCAAACCTGTGATTCTCCTGTCTCAGCCTCTCAAGTACTGGGATTACAGGTATGTGCCACCATGCCTGGCTTAGTTTTAAGTTTTAAAACTAAAATTCACAGTAGAAATGAGAAAACAAATTGCTCAGCATAAATAGCAGAGCCCTGTTATTACTCAGAGCCTCTCTTTATGAGGTATATAATTTCACTTACACTTCTTCCTTCATACTTACCTTGTCGGCCTGTTCCATTTTATACAAAAAAGTAGCAAAGAAGAAATCATGGACTGTGTGTACAGTCTCAGCGAGGCCAGAATGCTTTGGCATCATTCCCTGGTGAGTGTCATGGGTGTAGAAATGAGGAGCAGAACAGCCTGTGTTCTTCAGGCTTCCCCGAACCCAGGCGCCCCCCTCAGAAGGAACCAAAGCCCTGTCTGTCTGTCTTGCTGTGCTACATGGATTTCATATTTTTATTACCATTTTAATAGTCAGGGGAGAACAAAAATAGACTTTTTTTGTGAACTAGTGAAAGCAGCTGAGACGGTTGAGCCGGCCTGGCTGGAAGGCGGTAGGGAACAGCCCCCCTGCCCAATCTTGTTTTAGCGGGCACAGTGCTGGGGGGTGGGGTGGGGCTGTTAATTAGGGCACTAACTAGAAAAAAAGTCTTCTGTTTTTTTCCTAATTAGTGACTTAAAAGTTGTAAAATCTGTATCTGCCCACTATAAAAATTCAAGCAACAGAGAAAATGTCAAAGACAAATAGAAAAAGAAAAGACAACACTTTAAGTCCCATAACCCAGGAATAGGTATATCGTTAACATTTGATAACTCCACTGCGGTCACTCTGTGGAGCTTGGAGAGAAACAATTTTGAAAACAAGATCACACTGCAAGCTATTTCTTAAAGTCAGAGTTATGTTTTTAAATCAACTTTGTTGAAGTATTTTATACACACACACACACACACACACACACACGTGATAGACTGAATCCTTTTAAAGTGCATAGTTCTATGAGTTTTTACCATTTCATATGCCTGGGAAACCTCCACCACCATCAAGATACAGGACATTTCCCTCAGCCAGATGATTGCCTGTGCCCCTTACAATTCACCTCTCCTTCCTCTCCCAGCCTAGGCGACCACTGAAGTGTGTGCAGCCCCTATAGGTTAGTCTGCATTTTCTGTATTTTAATAAGTGTGGTCATACAGTGAGAACCATCATTTGTGATGTGTCCATGCTCGCTCTCGCCCTCTCCCTCTCTCTCTCTCTCTCTCTCTCTCTATATATATATATATATATATATATATATATATACATATACATATATATATATATATATATACATATACATATATATATATATATACATATACATATATATATATATATATATATATATATATTTTTTTTTTTTTTGGTGGTACTGGGGTTCCTGGAAGCCCTTCTACCTCTGGACTACACTCCCAGACCTATTTTTACATTTTTATTTGGAAACAGGGTCTCCTAAGCCAGCGCGCGTGGCTGGCTTTGAACCTGCGCGATCCTCCTGTCTCTGCCTCCCAAGCGTGGGGATTACAAGCGTGCACCACCACACCCGGCGCTATGTCTTTATATTATGGCCTTTTCTTTCACACACATGTATACTTTTCAAACAAAAACAAGTGTCCAGGCTTACAAAGAGAAGCAACATACAGTAAAATAATTGTTGCATAATAAATATTGATTTGGTGAATGGTTGTATACTATGTACTCTGAGCAACCTGATGTTTGGTAGATACATGCTTAACAAGAAAAAAGGGACTGTCTTAAGAGACTGCGTGTTTGAATTCAGCAGTCTGCGTGGCTTCTAAAATGATTTTGTGTGCTGTAAGGGCCCTTTCACACATTCTCTGCCTCCTTTTTTTCCCCCAGCACTGGGGATTGAAGCCAGGTGCATTCTACTTCTGAGCTACACCCTCAGTCCTATTTTTTATTTTTGAAACAGGGTCTCACTAAGTTGCAGAAGGCCTCACTAAGTAGCTGAGGCTGGCCAGGAACCTGTGATTCTCCAAACTACTGGGATTGCAAGTGTGCACCACCATGCCCGGATTCTTTTTTTTTTTTTTTTGCTAGTACAGCTATCAAGATTGGCTTTAAGTCTTATTGACTCTGCAAAGTCCATGTCTGAATCACATGATACACATTACTTCTAGAATACAGCAACGTACATCAGTGAACAAATAAGGACAAAGATTTACTGATGTAAATGTGCCACTGGGTCACCACCAGTCCAAAGGGAAGGCCACCATCATACCCAATCAGGGGCAGGTTAAGCGGGATCAAAAGGACAAATGCCCCACTTCCTTTTCTTTTCTTTTCCTTGGCCAATACAGACCAAATTAAAAATCACTTGATCCAGGAGATTGGGTTCAGAGATTCTGCACTGATATGCTTAATGGGGCTGTTATGGATCATTCCAAGTAAGAAACTGATTTTAATCAAGACAATTTTGGTTGATTATAATTTCTAGTGTTTAATACCCATGGATTTACTCTGTCAATAAAAAAAACTAGAGCTGCTATTATGAACTCATTGAACAAAATAATCACAGTTTTCTTTTCTATTACTTACCTATGCTCTGCAAAATACCATTTTCTCATCCTAGAAAATGTTATATGACTTACATAAAGAGTTATACATTGCATAGCAGAATATCTAAAACTTGAGTTCTTGTCCAATTATTCCTGTCTAATATTTCAGTTTCCAGGAAGGACTGAGAGCCACACTTGGTCTTTGATTTGCAATTCTATTTCAACCTAGAGCATCCTCAAAAAATGGCCTAACAGTAATGATGTAGTAATAATTCAGTTTTATAGCAATTTGCATTTTCTAAATGCACTCCTAATGATTGTTTCGTTTGAGTCAACATCCTCCAGATCTGTTTTGAGCACATATTAAGTGCTAGGGAGGGCAGCGGTCATCATCTCCCTCTGAGAACACAAATACTCACAGATGTTAATGACAGTGTCCGAAATTATACACTTACCAAGTATTGAGCCCTGGAACCGACTCTGGGCTCCTTGTTGAGAGGTAGCGTAGAGACCGAGAGCACACTCTGGAGGCATCCTGCATGGATTTAGACACTGGCCTGCCCTGTTCTACATGTTTCACCTTAAGCAAGTTACTTAACCCCTCTGTGCTGTGTTTTGTCCTGAGATGAAGAGTATTCACAATACATTTAGAACCTGGTAGATACTGAGAACTAAGTGTTTGCTATTATCATTTGGTGTTTAGGCCACTGTTTTTCTACATTATGGTACCTTTATCTTTAGATAGTTTGGCATACTGGTGCCTTTTTCTTTTCAGTGGAATTTTTCTGGATTTTGTCTTTATTTCATTTAGCAACACCACTGCCCATCTGTCCTTCAGCCTGAATAACTGAATTGGCCTGCTGGAAGTATTGGGGTTTTTAATAACCATTCTTAAGTTTTGTACTCTGGTTTTCCCGAGCACTAGAAAGAGCAGAATAGTTTCATGGAACTCAGAATTCAGAGGGAACCCGGTGTCAGCCAGAGAGAAGCAAATGAGGGGGCAGAGTGTCTAAGAAGGAGAAACTGGCTGCAGGGGCTCGTGGATGAGACGGTCCCAAGGGCCGCTGAGTAGCTAGAGGCGGGGCTCCCTAAGAGCTCAAGAAGTGGGCAGGCACGTGTGTTAGTGTCGAGCCTGGTGGGCCCTGCAATGGTTTCTTGTCCTGGCTTCTCACCTCCTCCCGGGGCCAGGAAAGGGCCTGAGTTCTAATTCACTAGGCCATACATCCTCAGTGTGGCCTCGAGCTGCCTCTTCTCCTCTACTGTAAACAGAGGGGGCTAGACTAGATAATTCTGAGGCCCTGTTAAGTCTCTGTAAAATATGATTGCAAGAAAACATTTTAAGAATAACATGGGAGGATTTCATTATTTTTCCTACACATATATGAGTACTAGTGTACTTTGCAGTTTTTGAAAGACCAATGGTTTCTATGGTCACTCTAAAATTTCCTGGTAGATGATGAAAAAGTGTCTAAGAAGTGGACATCCCCCAGAAATTTGCTATTAAATTACCTCAATATATACAAGCAACATTTCGATCTGTTATTATGTTCTAAATGATCTTATTGGAAGAAACAACTTTGTTTACTCTTAAAACATATACCTTGACTTCCTGACTATTTTCTAGTAGTATCTACTTAATAGTTTAAGTTTCCTTACTTAAAGTACAGCAGGGAGGTTTATTTAATCCATAAAAACAGGAAGCAATAAAAGGTTGGAAGACCTCAGATTTCTTCTCATTAGGCATAGTTTCTTCATTAAACCAAAGAAAAAATAACGATTGTGCTTTATTATGGATTTGTTTTTTATCTTACAGAGTTTAAACATCTTCCAGAACCTAAATAAGCGGCAGTTTGAAACAGTTATTCATTTGTTTGAGGTTGCAATAATAGCAACTGATCTGGCTTTATACTTCAAGTAAGTACATAACTGCACAACAGAACCGTGTGTGGTCCTGCCTTCCACGAATCATCTGTTGCATTAAAGTTGAAAGGCATTTGTTTATGTAGATGCACATCAATATCTGTTTTCCATTTGCAATATCAATTCTAAAATCCTTGATATAGATGCCTGATAGTGAATTTTCTAGACATCTGGAAATATATTTAGAAAACCTTAAGCCCCTCATGTTTATTCCTGTTTGTTATCTGAAGAAATTTGAGGCCTATGCAATGAAGTGTGTGCATTACCAGAGAGTAATGCCACGCACCTCACACCGGGCTGTCCTAGTCGGGGTTCACTAGAGGAACGGAACTCACCGGACACATACATGGTAAAAGGGGATTTTTCAAATCAGTTTACAGAAGCAGGGTAGTCCCAAGTTCCCGACTGCATCAGGAGATCCAGAGGAGCCAGCAGCTGGTCAAGGGGTCTGAAAGCAGGAGTCTCAGAACGGAGAGACCAATTCAATCCTAGTCCAAGATGGAAAAGGCTGGTAGACTCTGGAGAAACGATGGTGAAGTTCCAGTTCAAAGAGTTAGAGGCCAGTATCTCAGATGAGATCAGACGTGCTTTCTTCAGGAAGAACCACGCCTGCCTTCACCTGGCTTCTCCTTTGATCCAGGTCCCGCACCTGTCAGAACAGTGCTATCTGCATTCAGGGCAGGATTTCCCCGTCAATCCGCCATTACATAAGTCAGTCATCTCAGTATATCCAAAGTCACATAATCTTGGGTGTTTCATGATCCAATTAAGTTGGTGATCCAGACTAACCATCACAGGGGTTTTTTTGTTTTGGTGAATTCACCATGTACTAAAATCTGGTGGCTGGTGTTTCAAGCTCAAAATTTTGATACTGTCAGAATCTGGGAGCTGAATAGTCTTGGTGATTCTGACACACATGAATCAAACTCACAAAACGGAGGTATATTTAGCAAAGCCTACTTATAACAAAAACATTGCCAAGAAGAAAATACTCCAAGTATCTGAACATTTTCATATAAGTGAAATATACAGTTGCTTCGTGGACATTAATTAGAACCGGGTAAGCAAAGTATAGAACTTCTAAATATTCAATGACTTGTGCATTGTCCAATTTTGTCTTTCCGGTTCTTAATTCAAAATTTAACTATTAAGTAGTTCATAAATGAAGAGAAAATTGAACACTACAAAGTTAATACACAACTGCCCATAGCAGAGATTCAATGAATATTAAGTTCTGCCATATTTGCCTCAGAATTTTTTAAGGAGAAAAAGATGAATGATGCAGCTAAAGCAGCCTGTCCCTATTCAACCATGAAAATTCCTTCCCTTCTTCCAGAGACATCACGACCGCACGCTGTGCGTTCATCTTTCCCAATCATGTTCCTGATGGCTTCTTGTGCTTCATATTCTTCCATATATGGTTTCGTTAGTGTGTATATACACCTTTGTGCAATTTGCTTTTTTCATTCAACACTGTTTTAAACATTTACTCTTAGTAATAAAAGATAAGTCCGTTATGTGATAGACTCTAGTACTCACTTGTACAGAGCACTAGACTGTTGAATATATAATTAATCTACCCATTTCTTTATGCATGGATTTTTTTTTGTGTGTGTGTGTGGTGCTGGGGATGGAACCCAGGGGCATTCTACTTTCGAGCTACACCCCCAGCCCTATTTATTATTATTATTATTATTATTATTATTATTATTATTATTTATTTTTTTGGTACTAGGGGTGGAACCCAGGGGCTTTTCTACCTCCAGGCTATCCTCCCAGACCTATTTTATACTTTATTTGGAAACAGGGTCTCACTAAGTTTCTGAGAGCCTCACTCAGTAGTAGAGGCTGGCTTCGAACCTGCGCACTCCTCCCGTCTCAGCCTCCCAAGGGTGCGCCAGGCCCAGCTAACCTTTTGTATTTTGAAACAAGGTCTCACTAAGTTGCAGAGGGCCTAAGTAGCTGAGGCTGTCCACCAGTCGGGATCCTTTTGCCTCAACCTCCCAAGTACTAGGATTACAGGTGTGCACTGCCACACACCAGGTTTTGGACATTTATATTATTTCCAAATTTTCATCATTTCCTATGATGTCACATTGTATATCTCCGCACCTAGAAATGGGAGTGATGTCGGCTTTGGGAGCCCAGTCTGCTACTTTGTGAAACTGTACTCTTGAGTAGTTGTGCCATTTACATTCCCAGAAGCAGTGCACAAGAGGCCCAGTGACCTGTATCAGATACACTCTGGACCTGAGCATATTGAATCTTTGCTAATCCACTGCTGTATGAAATGATATTTTGTTCAATTTTATATTTCTTTGATTACCAATGAGACCATGCACTTGGGGTTATAATCTGTTGTGGTATCTTAATACAGTCTGTGGCATGTTATGTTTATCTTATGGTCTCTCTTTTCATTTATAACTTTTTTTTTTCAGTACTGGGGATGGAACCCAGGGACATTCTACCCTGGTACACCCCCAGCCCTATTTTTTATTCTTTATTTTTGAAACAGGGTCTTAGTGAATTGCAAAGGGCCTAAGTAGCTAAGGCTTTCGCAAACCACGATCCTCCTGTCTCAGCCTCCCAAATGCTGGGATTACAAGCATGTGTCACCACACCTGGCTATAACTTAACTTTTTGCCTCTTCATTTTTCCAGTGTACTGGAAAAATATTTAGCGCTCAGTTATTGGCTTAGAAATATAATTTTTTTGGGTGGGTCTATGGATGGAACCCAGGGGCATTTGACCTCAGAGCTACACCCCCTGCCCTATTTTTTATTCTTTATTTTGAAACAGGGTCTCACTATGTTGTGGAGGGCCTCACTAAGTAGCTAAGGCTGTCTACAAACTACAATCCTCTGGGCTCAGCCTCCCGAATGCTGGGATTACAAGTGTGTGCCACTATGCTCGGCTCTATGTTTTTCTTTTTTTCTAACAGTTTTTTTGTTTTGTTTTGTTTGTGGTACTACGGATAGAACCCAGGGGCATTCTACCTTTGAGCTACACCCAACCCTATTTAACTGATTTTTACTTGGAAACAGGGTCTCATTAAGTTGTGGAGGGTTTAAGTTACTGAGGCTGGTTGTGAACCTGTGATCCCCCTTCTCATCCTCCCAAGTACTGGGATTACAAGACTGTTCTACCCCACTGGGTTAATTTAGTTTAATGCCTTCAAACTTATATCCCCCCTTTATGATTTGTGCTTTGTCTTCAGCCTTTTCTGTGCTAAAGTTAGCCATTGTCTGTTCCCTTATCCTGTGGCCCCTTAAACATGGCTATGTGGATATCCCAATGAAAGTGGGAACAGGAGATGTGCAGAGCACATACTAAGGCACTTTTTTCCCTCTGCTTTTATATGGCAAAATTGTTGCACAGCTGTATCTTTTTTTTTTAGGAAGAGGACCATGTTTCAAAAGATTGTAGATGCCTGTCAGCAAATGAAAACAGAAGAGGAGGCCACCAAGTATGTGACCATTGACCCAACCAAAAAAGAGGTCATCATGTGAGTTGTCAGAACTGCACGTCACTTGGTGTGAGCATGTATACTGTATTTCTTTCTCTTTTGACATTTTTATTTTTCTTCCCAAGGGCAATGATGATGACTGCGTGTGACTTGTCTGCTATAACCAAGCCCTGGGAGGTCCAAAGTCAGGCAAGTCCAGCTGCATTGCCCCTCCCCCACCACTCTCAGGATTCTATTTTTTTTTTTTCAGGTCTGGGAATGGAACTCCGAGCTACATCCCCAGCCCTATTTTTTATTCTTTATTTTGAAACAGTCTCACTGAGTTGCAAAGGGCCTAAGTAGCTGAGACTCTCTGAGAAACGCAATCCTTCTGTCTCAGCGTCTGGATCAGGACTCTATTCTGACAAATTATAAACATTAGTAAGACAATGAGTCACCTGATCAGGCCCCAGAATATAGCAAATACAGGAAACTTTGAAAAGAAAATGCTTTCTTGAAAAAATTCCTTTTCACGGAGCAGGCAATAAAGATTATATAAACTTATTCAGAACATGTCTGAGTGTTTTAGTAAAGGAAGAAAGTCAGAACCAGACCAGGACAAATTGTTCCTTACCGAAACAAAACACTACAAATGTGTACTCCTGAGTAGTTGTTTCGACTATAAATAGGTTCTGCATCAGTAGAGTAATTGGAACTCATTGTAGGGAGAAAAATACCTTTTTCTCACCCATCCTAGGTTTATGGCTGAGGCCCCTAAAACAAAAGACAGATTAAAAAGAGAAGCATAGAAATTTCTTTGTAACAGAATAACCTTTTTTTTTTTTAATAAGAAAATGAAGAATTAGGGGATTACTCAGTGGTAGAGCACTTGTCTAGCAATGGGTGAGGCCCAAGTTCTATCCCTGGTATCAAAGAAAAAACGGTTAAGGTTTTGAGTTTTGTGTCTGGCTTGAGGAAGGGTGGAGTCCTGGGGCACAGGACTGGACAGCGGCGGGGTGGGCTGATGGTGACCAGCTAGGGTGTTATAAAAGCATAAGTATAAGAAAAGTATAAGTATAAGCATAAGCATAAGTATAAGAAACACGAAGTTACTTTAGAAAGTAACTAGGGTGTTTAGAAAAGCATGTTCATTCACACTCTTCTTATACTCGTCATTGACTTCTCTTCTTCAGATGTGTGTGTGGGGTCTTAATAAGGGTGCTACGATTGGCTTTAAGAGCCAAGCAATCCTTCCTAGGTGTTATGACCTGATTCAGGGTGGAGGGGAAGAGTCACCTTCCTGCTTCTGCAGTTTTCTCAGATTATTTCAGCTTCAAATCTTTTGGGACAGCATGCCCTGAACTCCATCACCAGCAAGTCCAGAGCCAAACACTTACCTTACCAAACACTCACATGCCTGCTCTTCCTCCTATATTCTTTATTTCTGCATTACCCAAGGCAGAAACCTAGGGTCTTGATTATCTTCTCCAATTCAAAATCATTTCTGGCTCGCTTGCTATGGCCTCAAATGCCTTGACCCAGGCTTTGATCAGACGTCTAGTGGCAGCCTCCCAAATGGCCTCTCGCTAATGCCCCAGGCCACCCTCTGACCTGCTGTGGCATTATTCAGAGCTCTGTTCAGCCACTCCATCACTTAAAAGCTACCTAAAATCCCCACTGTTAAAATTTCTACCCTTTTAAAAAAATAAGTTCATCTCCTCCCCTCAAAAAGAAAAAATAAAAAAACTTGTACAAAAATAGATTTACAAAAGAAACACGAAGTTACTTTAGCTTCGCTCTCCCTTGGCCTCTACCTTCATGGGTCCCTCCTGTACTTCAGAGGAAATCCAGGGCTCCAAGAGTAAAAGCCATTGGCTGGGAGCCAATTCAAGCTTCCAGCCCAGTGCTGGAAGGACTAATCTGTGTGTGTGTACCCACGTACACACAGATGTGCTAGATGCTTACAGGTAAGTAGGACAAAAACGGAGGTGGGACGTGTTGGAGTTTGAGGCATGGTGTGTTATGGAACTAAACTTTACTGCTGAGAAGTGGTGCAATGTTAATATGGCAAAGACACTCCAAGAATTCGTCTAAAGCACTGACACAGGAAGAAAAAGTTCTCCTTTCTCATTTTAATGTGATACATATTCTTAAAACGTAGAGCATATAGTTTGATAAACCTCAAGCAATGGCTGCAAATCCTGCGCCTGAACGCCACACAAGCTAATAGGGCGCAAGTCCTCTGTTACTGGGTGGCTGTAGTGAACCGAGCCTTCTCCTCTGCAGGTGGCACTTCTGGTTGCAAATGAATTTTGGGAACAAGGAGATCTGGAGAGAACAGTGCTGCAGCAACAACCAATTGTAAAGGCCTTGGCTTAAAGTGCACTACTCAGTAAAATCCGTCCGTGCAAATTGGTCTATTTTGTTCCCCAACTCTAGCAAAAATATCTTAAAAGCACCTATTTATTTTTCTAGCCAATGATGGACAGAAACAAGAAAGATGAGCTACCTAAACTTCAAGTCGGTTTTATTGATTTTGTTTGTACTTTTGTATATAAGGTAAGTAAAACAATTATTCAAATGAGCTGTATAATCATTTAGCTCTAGAGAATTTTCTTTTTCAAATCGTGACCAGAGTGAAAAAGTCACCCTTGGGGGAAACAATGACAAGTATCTATCACTGTTTCTCCATTGTAGTGTGAGGCATGACTCTCTAATCTCATTCAGGGAGGAATAAAATGTGCAAGAACTCAGCTGCGAGCCACAGGGACAGACGTACTTAGCAGGCAGGCAGGCAGGCAGGCAGCAGGGCCGCTCAGCCTCGCAGCCAGAGCACTGCAGAATGCCTAGCAGCTCTGTCCGCATGTGAGAAATACTCAAAACCAGCTTTGTCTGATTCAAGTGGCTTCCAGTGTAAAATTCTCTGCAGGAATTCTCACGGTTTCACGAAGAAATCACACCTATGCTGAATGGCCTTCAGAACAACAGGGTGGAGTGGAAATCCCTGGCCGATGAGTACGATGCGAAGATGAAGGCACTGGAAGAGGAGGAGAGAAAGCAGGAGGAAGGGACCTTGGCTGCAGAAGGTGAGGGGCACCTGCTGCAGCTCCGCCCCAGGGGAGCAGTCAGACTCAGAGTCAATGCAAGCAGGAAACCTGCTTTCCCAGCAGATAATGAGGAGAAATTAATTAGTGGCTTTCAGGGTTCTCCTCCATCCCAAACAAAGCCTTACGTGTATCTCCAGATAGAATTGACTAGTCTAGTCTAGTTGAAACACAGGTTGGAGCTAGGTGTTTTCATCCCTCTACAAAGTGGTGCCTGACATCCTCTGCAGACCACTGGATTTGTAGGAACTAGAAGAAAACCACACAGTCTGTAGATTCAGGAATGGATAAGAATACAGCTCTAGCCTGACACTGCATCAGCTGTAAGACACTGGACAATTTGCTTAGCATCTCAGAGCTTATTAATTTTCTCCATATAATAAAAAGGCTACAGGTAAAGCTGGAAAGCCCAGTGGAGTGACTTGATGGATACTCCAAGACGCTTGTTCCCTCAATGCCTCCACATGATGCTACTTTTCCTGGCCTGAAACTTCTGCTCCTGTAGTCACTCACCAGGTTTAACATTATTTGCAGAAAGCCTGTTAAAATGCTTAGGATCTAGCCAGGTGTAGGGGCGCACGCTTGTAATCCCAGTACTTGGGAGGCTGAGACAGGAGAATCGCAGGTTTGCAGTCAGCCTCAGCTACTGAGTGAAGCCCTCTGAAACTCAGTGAGATCCTGTTTCAAAAATAAAAAAATAAAAATAGGGCTGGGGCTGTGTGTGTATCTTGGAGGCAGAATACCCCTGGGTTCAATCCTCAGTACTGGAAAAAAAAAAGTTTAGGATCAAACTATTAATTTTGTCAAAAGATTGAAATGTCATCTTGAAAGTGGAAGGCTGTCTTAAAAACTTAGCACTCTACAGGTTTTGTAAGGATTTTTTAGTGCTAAAGAAATGCTATGTGTGGAAAGGGGATACATTTGAGATGGTTGTGTTGTGCTTGGTGGCAACTTAAACAATGGATAGAGGCCAAGAATATTTTCCTCAACAAGGTTAGAGACCTTTCAACAGAGTAAAAGCAAGAGTTCTGACTCTGGATCCCATTCACTGATGTATCCACAGGATGTCTGTTCTGTAAAAGGCCCTGGTTTCAGCAAGCCCTGCAGAAAGTTGGGGGCCTTATCTCCAGGAGCTCACCATCTGGAGGCAAAGCCTGATATTAAGCAATCCGTGCATAATTAACCTCGAGGCTCCGGAGAGGGTGGGTGTGTGCGTGGGACACGAGGAAGGCTTTCCTGAAGGAGGCCTAGGCTGAAGTTTCCAGTCAGCTGGCTCCAACAAAAAGGAAAAGGTGGTGGAGGAGAGAAAAATATAATATGCAAAAAGGCCGAAGTGGGAAGCAGCTTAGTGTAGCTGAAGAATTTGAAAACTGGTATAGCTGGAGTCTAAAGAGTAAGGAGGCCAAGGGAGCAGCTGACCCCAGCAGCACAGGCAGCTGTGTGCAAAGCCGGAGACCTGGCCACCGACTTCCGGTCAGGAGAGTGGTCCAGGAGAACGGTGAGGTGTGACTTACACTTGCAAGGGTATTTCTTAATACTATTAAATTTTACATTTATCTCAATTTTATGATAAAGAAACTGGTCCTTTAAGTGGCTCTTGAATAAAGACATTTTATTCTTCAATATACTGGATATAGATCATCTCTATTTTATTTGTATAAAAATTTTGGGATTTTTTTCTAGTACATACAGAATTCTTTGTGTACTAAGAACATTCTTTTGTATTCCTAGGCATCAACCTTTGTGCATCAAGCTCATTCCCATCCTGCATAGTCTCAGGGAGAAACTGACAGATTAACAACTTATTAGATTATATATTTTTAAATGAACCAATTATGAACAAAAGTGAGTTTTAAGTGGCTAAACCCTTAGCCCAGGCTACAGGTTTACATTACCAATTAGACTACAATGTGTGCAAATCAGAGAATAATAGAGTAAAAGGACTGTATTTACAGTATAATTTTCCCCTAACTCCTTTTCTCATTTTTTTTATTAGCTGCTGAAGACTCGGGAGGTGGCATTGATGACAAAAAGTCCAAAACATGCTTAATGTTGTAAGATAAGACAATTGGTCTAAATTTCAAATATCATCTTAGTTTCAATAAAAGAAAAAAATTTAAAATAACTTCAGCAATTATCATTCAACAAGCCATCAAGTAACAGTAAGAGGATCTTCAGAAAAACTATCCTGTGACTCCCAAGAAAATATATACTGCTGGCCTAAAAACGCTGAGAAAAATAAAGTTTAACTCAAGCGCAAAATTAGATAAGAGGTGCATTTTTGGTGCCGATTTATTTTAAATTAAAAAATATGTCATTCTGAAACTAGTCACAAACATTTTAAATGTTATTAACTCTATTTGTTTGCTAAGGCTGTCAGAACAAAGACTTTCTCACAATTTTGGATGCCAGAACCCAGAAGCACAAGGTCACAGTGCTGGCAGGGCTGGTTTCTCGTGAGGCCCCTCAGCCTGGCTTGTAGGTGGCTATTTTTTCCTGTGTTTTCACATATGGTTGTCCCTCTGTGTCCTAGTTTCCTTCTCCTCTTCTTCTTCTTTTTTTTCTTTTCTTTTTGGTGGTACTGGGGATGGAACCCAGGGGCCTTTTACCTCTGGGCCACACCCCCAGACCTATTTTATATTTTATTTGGAAACAGGGTCTCACTAAGTTGCTGAGAGCCTCACTAAGTAGCTGAGGCTGACTTTGAACCTGTGCAATCCTCCTGTCTCAGCCTCCCAAGCGCTGGGATTACAAGCGTGCGCCACCACATCCAGTTTAGCTTCCTCTTCTTAAAAGGAGACCAGTGCTACTAGATTTAGGCCCACTCATATAACCTCAATTTAATCTTAATTAGCTCATTAACCACCCTCCTCAGTATGTGGAACTGGGGCCTAGGACCTCAACAAATGACTGGTGGTAGTGTGGGGGGTATTCATCTCAGAACATTCAGTAACTGTGATTCATACCTTAAACACTTCCTAAACTAAAAATCTTTCAACTTGTCTTAATTTAAGAGCATTTACATTTTAGAACTAGTGTAATACCTGTAAATTCAGGAAACAAAGGCAAAAGGATATCAAGTATTATTCCATCTGAAATGGTTATCATCTCCTTACTTTTTTACTCTTGATAACAGAACGATGGAGACCACACCAGGGGACGTAGTTAGTGAGAGAGCATTTGCCTCCCATGTGCAAGAACCCTGGGTTCAATTCCCAGGACCACAATAAAAACCAAAGTAATGTGGAGACATTTGTTACTATTTGGTATCTCTCTTTGTAAATATGTCTTAAAGGCAGTTAAAAATCATAAATAAAAAGAAAATCACACCATTCTTAGTAGCTTATAAAATATAACTTATTATATAGCCCCTAATTTGAAGTCTTAAAATCAGTAACTGCTATTTACAATGGGGAATATTTTAATATTCATAACTATTCTAAAGAATTATCCACTTATAAGACACTATCTGGGTAATCCTAATATAAATTAAATCAGTTAATAAATATTTAGCATTATTAAGAAACTTGTTTTTGATTATCTAAGAATTTCATTATAAAATCAATCTGGAAAGACTTCAATGAGATCACTTCTTTAAAATGATTACTAAACTATCTACCAGGCGGTCTAAATACTAAGTTGTCAAGAAAAACTATGGATAACCAACTACATCTACTACATGCTAAATGTCTGGATAGCCAAGAAATTTAAGATTTCTTCTTTTATTTATCTAGAGTCACATACAAAATTAGAGAACAACAACAAATGCCATTTACTTTGCCACAATTTGTAAAAAATCTAAATTATAATACATTGAAGATATATGAACTTAATCTGTATCTTGTTATACATAATTTCAATTCTGAGCAGCCGTGAAATAAATCATCATTGATTATACCTTCACAAGTCAGAGACTTTTTCGCTCACATTAGAATGTAAAGTTCATGAGGAAGATTTTTGTCTCACAACTTTATCTTAGCATCCAGAATAATGCCTGACCCACGGTGGACCCTGCTATGAATGGATGGTGCTGTGAGTAGATGTTACAACAAACAGGTGTGAATGGGGAGTGACTAAAGCATCACTATGGGCAAGCAGCGCCTGTGCTCTTATGTCCATACTTAAAATGATTTTGAGAGTCTGCTTCCAGGATTATTAATTTAGGAACCACACAGTAACTCTGTCCCTTTTAAAATTACTTTTAAATTTTGACTCCTAAACATCAAATCAGCTCAAACAACTTCCCCTTCTTAGTCACCAGAAACTGAATTGAGGGTGCGATGTGAGGCCATTGAAGGTCTCCAAATACATGAACTTTGCTTCGGAGCAAGTGCAAGAAAGTGTAACTTCAAGCCTTCCAGACCTAGGGTCCTCTGACTGCCGCTGACCACAGTGAGGCAAAGTTTGTGACAGGTATGCAGGAAAACTAATGTTTAAACTCATCATCTTGGAAGGCTTTACAAATACTCCTTAAAAATATTACCCCTAGTAGCCAGGTGTGGTGGCACACACCTGTAATCCCAGTACTTGGGAGGCTGAGACAGGAGGATCACAGGTTCAAGGACAGCCTCAGCAAGCAGTGAAACTCTCATCAACCTAGTAAGACCCTGTTTCCAAATAAGAAATAAAATCAAGCTGGGATAGCTCAAAGGCAGAATGCCTCTGAGTTCAATCCCCAGTACCACATAAATATATTTTCTGACCCAAGTACAGAAATGATTGCATACTATTTCCTAGACAGTGAACAGTGTTTCATACATAACAGAAACCTGATGAATATTTGTGGATTAATGAATAACAACTATTTTAGAAAAGTCTCTGATACTAACCATTTTAAAATAAGACACTAAGCTGGGCAGGGTGGCCCACACCTGTAATCCCAGTTCTTGAGAGGCTGAGACATGAGGATTGCAGGTTTGAGGACAGCACTGGCAAATAGTGAGATTCATCAACCCAGCGAGCTCCTGTTTCAAAATAAAAATAAAATAGAGATGGGGGTTTAGAATGCCCCTGGGTTCAATCCTCAGTAACACACACACATACACACACACAGACACAGACACACACACACACAAAGACACTTAATTACTTATATTGCAGTTTAATGCCAATGATTCCATGTTATTTATTTATTTATTGGTACTGGGGGTGGAACCCAAGGGCTTTTTTATCTCCAGGCTATACTCCCAGACCTATTTTTATACTTTATTTGGAAACAGGGTCTCACTAAGTAGCTGAGGCTGGCTTCGAACCTGTGCGATCCTCCTGCCTCAACCTCCCAAGTGCTGGGATTACAAGCGTGCGTCACCACGCCCGGCTAATCATTTTATGTTTAAATGTCATTTAAAATAGTATATTGTATTTTAAGGAGCCATGGATGAAACAGAACTGCAGATAAACAACTGACAAGGAAATGAAAAGTGTTTCTAACACACCTGATAAACTTCCAAAGTATCAAACATCCCGGGAATGGCTGGATTTTTATTTCCAAGGATAAACCACTCAAGCTTCAACTGTAGAAAAAAACTTTTATGAAATTTCAGAGTCACATTAAGGAATGCAGGCTTGCTTTCTTCCATCTCACAGAAACAAATCTTGAAAATACTCATCAAATTCTTCTTCCCTATTTAAAATTAAAAGGATACATATTGATTAAAATCAATGACTATAACAAAAAATTATTAGCTGACACTTTACATGAGATTAATACAAATAAAATATTTTAATTAAATGTACTAGCTAATTGTTTTATATATCAATAATTTCCATGATTCAACCATAAAATAATTCCTAGTTTCTAGAATAATCTAAAAACTATATTCAGATTGATTAAATTAAAATAATTTACATGTTGGCATCTCTCCCAAAATGTGTTACCTAAAAGTTTGCTTAAGTGGAATGTCATTGGTTCTCTTTACTTTTTTGGTTTACATTATATCTTCTCAGATCATTATCATTTCAAACTATAGTCTGCTCAAGAAATGAATAAAAGAGAATTTTTTTTTAAGGAAATATACAAGTCTTTACTCCAAGGAACGGGGAAGATACGCTTAGGCTGCTGTAGTTTATTATTCGGAGAACAGCAAATATTTATGGATTTGTAGCAGTAAGGTTCTATCTAAAACAAAGAATACACTAGAACTCTGAAAGGGATATTAAATAAGATAACAATGTATAAAATACTATGAAAAGTATAAAGTCCTGAGTAAAAGTCGGTGGGGGGGGGGGGCAGCATAAGCCCATGGAAAGAGCGCAGGCTTTTGAGCTGCAGAGCAATGAGTCCAGCAAGTTACTTCACTCTGTGAAGATAATTTATCCTCTCTCTTAAGAGTTGTCATAAGAATAAAATGAATAGCAGTTGCTTTTCTTCTTCTAGGAACAGGGAATCAAGATGAATAATAAGTATTAAACAGTCTTTTAGGTCAGATATTCACCTTAGGACTCCATCATTTGGCTTTAAATAATTGAGAATGCATAAAGCCATCACAACTACATTCAAATATAAAGAAAAAAATTATGCAATCAAATGCAGTTGATTAAGAAATCACCTGTAATTTGGAATTCTCCATATGCTGCCTTTAAGTTAGCATGATACTCACACGCACTTACATTTAGGTATTCAATTTAATTTTTTACAACTCTATGTTTAATGTAAAAATTTAGGTATTTATCTTGTTTCAACAGATAAAATTCAAATGGTGAATAGCCAAGTATTTGGCAAGAGTGGCAAACATACCAGCCCAGACCCAAACAGTGTTCCCTTTTCCACCTCACGGCAATGAACACTGAGTGCACTAAGTTCTCTGTCTTTTGGGGGTTAAGTATACTTATGCACCAAATGGAGCTCCTTAACATGGGTCTATGACAACAGGAACCAGACTTACCTGCAAGCTACTAAGAGCCCTCTCTGAAGGAATCCAAGCAAGGACCAGAGGCTTAACTGTTCAGATGAGATATGAAAGGCCTGTTTACCAGGAGGAAGCCGGCCATGTTGGCTGTTTATGGCCACAAACAATGGCTGGAAATAAACTCTCTTCTTACCAGCTAGGTAGTCCTTGGCATTAAAGAGACCTCCTTGATGTGAAGCCTCTCTTATTAAACATTACCAAGAATGGTTGTGGACATTAGCTATCTAACTGATTCACAGGGCCTGTACAAATGTCAGCACTTACTGTGATTTTTCATCTGTCTCTGGCAGTGGACCCTTCCAGAGCTCAGATTCTGAAGCACTTTCTTCATCATCAGAGTCTCCTGTTTAAAAGATAGTTTTTTTTAAATGTATTATATTTAAAACACATTTTGAAAAAAATATTTTGAATGACTCACCAATGCAATTAAATTACCTTTGAATTTAACTATAATTCATCTTTAACTTTTATGATTCTCTCAAAATTTAGTTCGCCCTTTCATGTACAATAAATTATTTTAACAAATAAATAATCTGAGAAATACCAGAGTCTCAGCAAAAAGGCTAAAGATTTAATGTCTTATGAAAAATTTCTATAGGTCATTGGAGTGAAAGCAGCAATTCCAACACTAACTCTTATTAGGGGATTACTTCTTACAATATAGTTGCCTTTGATTTAGTTTCTTCTTTTTCTTGGGTAGAAGAGGATACACAAAACAGCATTTTCATACTAGGACTTGACCCTGAAGAACTGAGCTGCTATTAAGACAAGCCAGTTGTGAGAAAATACTTGTCAGATATCTTATAAAACTAATGCTTGTTAATTACTTAGAAAAAGCCACTTTTGGCAAAGAAACAGGTATTCACATATTGATCAATGAAAATTCTATCACATTTTCTCTTGAGGAAAATCTGACAATGTAAATTTTGCAATGCAGAGCAGTTTAAAGCTTTTGACCAGCAATGCTGCTTTCAGGAATTTGATTATTTACTTAAAATAAATAAGCCCATCAGATATGTAAGTACACTGTATAATAACAAACAACCCAAATCCCTACCAATTAGGGATTAAGGAATCATTAAATGTATACAGCTGTTTTAAAACCCTTAGCATATTTGTATGTATTACCAGTAAAAATATCCATAGTTCAAAAAGTTACAGAAAATATGCTGAAAGTATAGTCTATGTGAAAAGCATTATATATATATTAAATACCTACATGCAAGTTAATATTTGTATAGGTTTATAAGAACCAACTAAACCTACCAGTAATTATATCACCTGTGGGCCTAGGATACTTTTACTTTCTACTTCAAATATTTCCACACTGTTTGTGTTTTAGACAATGAGTATGTATTACTTTTAATATCAGGACAAATATAAAGATGCTTCCATTTTGAAAATGTAATGAAACAGACATATTTCAAGTGAGTTAACTTTTATCAGTCAACTAAAAATTATTAAATACTGAAAAATGTATTATCAGGTAATAAATTCATATTCAATGAAGTAATTAGAGTAGTAAATAATTCTTCTTCAGTAATGACCATTACTCTAAAAAGAACTGTTCTTGAGGTACTGGTCCCAATATAAATATGCTCCCTATAAAAGTTTTAGTTTGTGTATCTTTTGTATGACCAAGAAAAAGAAGAAAATAAATCAAAGACAACTATATTTCAAGAGATAATCCCTTATAAGAGTTAATACTGGAATTGAATTTGACCCGTCGACACAGAATGTCCCTTAGTTCAGCACAACACAAAAACAAAACAGCATTGATTTGCCACGGTGGTTCTAGTCTTTTATCTGTTGGACTTTAACCTTGAATCAATATGTGTATTTGAACTTTGGTCCTCACTGAATCTGTTGTGGCACCAATTTTAACAAAAAAGGCAAATGGAGGGAGTTGTTGTATTTCTATTGCCTTATAAAAAAATGGTTATAAAGTCCTGGGATGATGATTCTAGTTTTGTGACAGCCATCACTAGAACTGCAAGGTAAGAATAATAAAGTTTCTTGGCTCAATTTTTATGGAAACTCACCAACATGAGATGAAGCAAGAGCAAAAACTAATTAGGTCTAATGAAGTTATCACGATGGTTTTACTGGTAAGATGTCAAAGAACAAAACCTATAAGACCCTTAAAAGTGGGCAACTAATTTAAAAAATCCTAACCACTGTCTGCTCTTTTGTTCCCTCCCAAGAGCACTTCCCACATGCAAGCTTTCCTACCCCAATTTTCTGATACCAGACAATCCAATTTTACTTAAAAAATCAGTTTAGAATAACATAATTTCTCTTGAAAAAAAAATCCACTGAAAAAGTGGTCAAATACCCTGAGAAAATCAAGTCTACACGACAGAAATAAATGATCTTGAGGGTCCCTTACAATCCTATGAATCTAAAATATTCAGGTTCCCTAAAGGTGACAGTCACCAAAATCGTTGCTATAACTGCTCTGAGCTGCAGAGGAGGGAGAAGTGTTGCTAAAGAAACCGGGAGAAAGGTCAATACAAAACGATGTTTACGGCACCACTGTAAAATCTCTGCAGTAACTACTGGTGAGTGGGGGTCAGAATTGAAGTCACTGGCTCTCTGAGGTGGAAGGGGAGCTGGAGGTCTTTTAATCCAGCTCAGAGTGACTCTCGCTGTAACATCTCAAAGAATAAACTCCTGCCCCATCTATGCTTGGACCCACCACCTCCGAGGCAGCCCAATTCCTTCATTTCCTCCGACGTTTGTAAGTGACAAATTTTTCCATGAACTGAAGCAAAAATCTGTTTTCAGGCAATTTTTTAAATCGACAGACTCTAGTTTTGCCAACCAGGGTCATCTAAAATAAGTCTCCAACACAGCAGCCACCTCCCAAACACCTAGAGTTCCCCTCGACCTCCGCGCCCACACCCACTGACTCCAACGCAGCGCCTGCCTTTGCCAACACTCTCCCTACGGCACATTCCCAGCCCACAGAGACACGGCCGTCCTCCTGGCCTGCCTCAAGTCTTCAGTGCTCCTGCGAGTGTGGCGCCGAGAGCTGCACACAATTTTCCCAGATGCACTGATTGAAAGCAGGCCTATCATTTTGGTTTTTGTGGATATTATATCTGAAAACTCACTCTATGGAAAAAATGGCAAATGTCTCCAATAATCATGATAACAAATGTACAGGTCAGATTTTTACAGACTTGCCTTTTGATCGGATCAAAACAAATCTGTTTAATGTTTGTTTTCCTTTTCTCTTAACAACAATAATAGCTGTAGGTTACCAAAGATTGCCTTTGTTGTCACACAAATCAAATCAAACGAGAAAACCTTCCACTACACGTTTCCTCATTTGATTCTGATAATAGTCCAACAAAGTAGGTCTCTTTACACCCATTTTACAATAGGAGTTGCAGATCAAGTCATTAATGGAGATCTGTATAATACACTTGCCAACGCTAGTGTATACAGAGGGAACCGACTTTTGATTCACTGATACAGTTATTGACAGCAAATGCCAGCTGTTTTCAATTACAATATCAAAATGTTCTACAGAGGATAATTATTATGTAATTTAAGATTTTCCTTATGTTCCCTTCCATAAAGTACAGTTCTACTGAGGGAAAAAAAAAAAAAAGGAGCAGACTTTGGAATTAGACACTTTTATTTAATCTTAGCTTTGGCATTAACTATTTGACCCTGAGCAATTTACTTAAATTCTCTGATTCTCGTGAGATCTGATACGTAGCGTAAGACTGTAAGTTATCATAAATGGATTTCCCCTTTCATAAACCCAAAACAGAGTCTTCTCTCAAAACTGCCAGAAAAAAAGCTGAATACTGAATTTTATTTATTATCTAGTGGGTACTACTAATCATTCTACTGATGGTATCACTCTTCGGTTTGGTTATTAGGAAGAACAGCGACAAATTTGTTGTCTACCTTTGGAATTATGCAGGAAGTTTTTGATATGCATTTTTCTGTCACCAAAAATAAGCCTCAATGTACCTCTGTACACTGCTGTTTTACCTCATTTGACCATTTGATCTGTGTGCCTCTGGAAATCTCACATATATTTTTGTAAGTCACTGTGATCATTTTGGGGGGAGGGGCTGAGGACTGACCCTATGAACACTCTATCTCTGAGCTACCCCCCCAGTCCTCTTTTATTTCTCTATTTTGAAACACAGTCTTGCTAAGTACCTGAGGGTCTCACTAAGTTAGAGGCTGGCCTTGAATCTTCAATCCTCTTGGTCTCAGCCTCCCAAGTACTGGGATTACAGGCATGTGCCACCCACACCCGGCTCATTGTGAAAGGTTTTTGAAATGTTGCGAGCAAAAATGAGTTTATAACGATTATTCAATAAAACCCGATCTATTTTCATCTAAGCGGGTGATCACTAAGACTAATTAAAATACTAACCAGTAGCAACCTGCGGCCAACATTTTCCTCTCCATGCACAAGGCACACACTTCATCCAACCGATCAAAGTCACCAAGTGATCACCAGACTCATGTGACACAAGTAACTCTCCTGAAATCTTAGCCAGCCCCAAATCCCTTCCCGTTCCAACCTCACCTTTGATCTCTCTTTCCTCACATTTTACAATGTGAAATTGAAATATGTGCCTATTGCATGTGCTGGAGAAATACTTAATGCTCTTTATAATTAAAATAAGAAACTTTCCATTGGTGTGTGTGTGTTACTAAGGAGCAAGCCCACAGACATTCTAGCTCCAAGCTACACCCCCAGCCCTATTTTTATTTTAAAACAAGGTCTCACCAGGTTGATAAAAAAATCTCACTACTTGCTGAAGCTGGCCTCAAACCTGCGATCCTCCTATCTCAGCCTCCCAAGTACTGGGATTGTGGCACCACACCTCGCATTCATTCTTCTAAATTGGGGAATAAACATTCATTTTGGGTCTTCTATTATTTTTCTCATATAGTACTAAACAAAAAACAATTCACATCAGAGCAAGATACAATTCATGAGAAACCCAAACTGAAAACACCTCAAACTATTTATTTCTATTTAATAAAGCAATTTTTGATACTTACTATTTATGGAACCTTCTGATTTCTTTGATGAATGTCCTGAAAAGACAGTACAGTTAAGAAGTATCACATTGGGGTGGTTCAATAGTTGTAGCTGTAATCATAATTCTTCCCAAGAGTGTAGTTTGCTTATAATCTTATAGATAAGCACTTCATTGTTTTCTAATTTTTCAGCTTCTTTGATTATCTCCCCAGTTAAAATGTTAGGTCCTTCTAGGCAGGGCTCACAGTTTTGCTTTCATTTGGCCTAGAATAGCTAACATAACTTTAAAAATAATGAGGGCTTATAAGAAATATATTACTAAAAAGAAACACCTCGCTGGTTGCAATGTAAGTAATAATTTCTTTTACTTGTGGAGATGTTCAGCATCTGAAAACAGTTTACAAATAATTATTTGTTTTCCACAATACTTCCAAGATCACATATGGATGAGAACATGACTTCACTCATGTAAAGCCAATAACAACACACAATTATGTCATAAAACAAGTCTTCTACTCTACAGCAGTTATTGAGGGAAACAGAAGGAGAAAAACACCAAAGACCCGATTACTGTAATTCTTTAAAAATCACCATTATGTTGAGCCTCCCATAATAAGCCCTCTGGGGAAATGTTTCTGAAGGCTAATGAGTTAAAACAGGAAAGGTAACAGATGTAGAGAACAATTGCTCCAACATTTCTGGACAGGAGGTCTCTTCAGCCAGCGTATGGCCAAAAGGGGGCAAGAGCTAAAGGGTGAAGACATGGAAACCTATTGTTCCCGTCATCAAAGGCCAGATGGCTCTACGGAGTGTGAAAGGAAGGTAGAGAGTGGAGATGGTGAGCCAGTGGGGAACCATACAGAAGAATGGAGCAGTAGACTTGAGGAGAAAAAACCGTGTTACACAGTAGGGTAGAGATGATTTGAGAACTCTATACGCTGGGGTACAAGTAACAGGACTTGATAATAAACATGAATAAGGAGAGTATTACGGCTAATTCTCAGATTTCCAAAATTAGTTTCAGATTGATACAGCTGTCCATCTACTCAAACATGGAACACTAAAGGAAAAACATGGATAAGGTCACACGCGCGTGTATAACTTGAAGAGTTCAACTCATCTCTGATCCTGAGTATCCAGCCACCTACCTAGTCTTCTGTTTTGAATGTACTGAATAACTTTTTACAAAGTGGAGCTCAAATCTTCAATCTGGTATATGCAGTGATTAATATGGTGACACAATTATGATGCAAATGCATTAACAGGTGCAACAAAATCCTCAAATGGTACACTAAACATTTTCTTAGCATAACAGGATATGTAAAAAATTTAAAACTCAAGTGAGATTTTTTACATTTGTCAGTTAAAATTTCTTTAGAGTTGGGAAATAATGACACTAGAGATGAAAAGGCTTTCTATTTTATTTTATTTTATTTATTTATTTATTTTTTGGTGGTACTGGGATTCCTGGAAGCCCTTCTACCTCCGGGCTACACTTCCATGGGCTATACTCCCAGACCTATTTTTTAACTTTTTTATGTGGAAACAGGGTCTCTTAAGCCAGCGAAGCTGGCTCCGAACCAGCGCGATCCTCCTGTCTCCGCCTCCCAAGCGCGGGGATTACAAGCGTGCACCACCACGCCCGGCTTGAAAAGGCTTTCTATTTTAAATGTCAACTCTGTAAACAATAGAATAACAATATCTTCTTTTATCATCTATCAATTTTACCAAGTCTAAAACCTGGTGATACTATATACTTGAATTATAAATAATGAATATATCATGCTATGCAAGAAGAAAAAATGCAAGTAAGAATGCAATATATCTAATGATCTTTACAGCTGGAACAAGGGAGCCCTCTCCTGTTTGAACATTATATTAACATTGCTAATATATTAACACAGGCAATGCTAACCCAATTTAGCATTACCTACCTAGTTTTAAGGTGATTCACTGTAAGTTACAGCCAATTTGACCCATTATAGGCTGAAAAAGTAACTAGAAATAAACTTCATAATACCTAATTATGTTCCAGCTAGAATGATCTCACTTCCACTCCTGAATAATACTATGAGGTAGGTACTGCTATCAAGACCAATATATATACCTGGAGTATAAAGAGCTAAAGGATTGCTGGGAAAATAGTAAGCACCTGACAGATTTGAATTGATAATTATTTACTAAGTATATGTGCATAACACCATATTAGGTTCTAAGGGCAGTTATGTATCAACCTTTCTCATATCAAAAGGCTCATCAACACCTGGTGGTGCGCACCTATAATTCCAACAGCTTGGGGAGGCTGAGACGGGAGAATCACAAGAGCCAAGTCTGGGCAAATTAGTGAGACTCTATCTCACAGTGAAAAATAAAAAGCTCAGTGGTAGAATGCCCCCAGGTTCAATCCCCCATACTGCCAAAAAACAAACAAAACAAACAAACAAATAAAACCTAAATCCCAAAAATATAAAATAAAATTACTGAACAAACCATTATATTAAAAAATAGCATTATAACTTTATACTGTCAGACTATAAACTGTTAGCACATTCAAAGTGCCTTGATTCTCCACAATACGTGTGATGAGTATGGAGGCCATATATTCATATTACCCAAACACACATGAGAAAAGTAAGCTCAAGAAGTTCAGTGTCTCATTCAAGGTAACAAGTCTTATAAAGCCAGGAAATAAAACGTTATTTGCAATATTATGCAATGTTATATTATCTGTCAAAATGAATTGAAAGGTACTGGGGATGCAGCTCAGTGGTGGAGGGCTGGTTCAACGTGGGCAAGGCTCTGGGTTCAGTCCTCAGCACCACACACAAATCCTAGCACAGAGCTGGGGACGGAGTTCCATGACAGAGCATCTGCATAGCAAGTGCGAGGCTCCAGCACTTTGAAATATAAAGAAATTGAAAAAGAAAAAAATCAAAACCAATCCTGTTTGTAAAATTTCTCTAATTTTCTATCAATTCCTATCTAAATTCTCAACCAGTTTGCTTTCCACTACAATAAAACAAAATTCTAAATGTATTCACCAATTAAGGTGTGTGTGTGTGTGTGTGTGTGTGTGTGTGTGTAGTAACAGAGATTAAGCCAAGAGCATTCTATCTCTGGGCTACATCCCCAAACCTATATTACTTTATTTTTTATTTTGAAATAGGGTCTCACTAAGTTGAAGAGAGTCTCCCTAAATTTCTGAGGCTGGCCATGAACCTGTGATCCTCCTGTCTCAGCCTCCCAAGTACTGCAATTACAGGTATGTGTCACATGCCCGGTTTCACCAACTAAATTCTACACTGGAGATATGGCATATTGTATTTTATTCCCAGGAATTACAACTTAACTTCCTTTTACCTTTATCCCTCTTCTTGGAGTCCGCTTCTTCAGAAGACAATCTGGACTTTTTATGTGATGACTCTTCACAACCATTTTTGGTTTTAGCCTTCCTTTTTTTTGACTTAATTTCTTTTCTCCTTTATGTTAAATAAAAAAATTAAAAGTTAACTTTTTCAACTGATCTTACAAAAAATTAACAAAAATAAAATCAATTATTTTTATTTTTTCAGAGATAAAAAAGTTTATTTAAGAAAGTGAGAACACACATTCAAGGGATTCATGCAAGCCAACTAGAGAGTGTGAGAGTGGCCAGAGTACTTATTTTTAAAGGTAATTTGTGTATCAGGAACTTTAAATAAATCTGTAAATACTAATATATTGAGAAATGCACAATAGTGAAACCTAAACACATTGAGACAAAGAATTATTTCTAAGTCTATACACAACATTAGTAAATATAAATCATCATTTTACTCAGTTCTTCCTTTTTTTTTTTTTTTTGGTACTGGGGATGGAACCCAGAGGCATTCTACCTTCAAGCTAAACTACCAGCCCTATTTTTTATTCTTTATTTTGAAACAGGGTCTCACTGAGTTGCAAAGGGCCTCACTAAGTAGCTGAGGTTGTCCTCAATATGCGATCCTCTGGTCTCAGTCTCCCAAATTCTGGGATCACAACTGTGTGCTACCACATCCGGCTTCGATTCTTCCTTTCTATATTCTATCATTTAGTCATTTAAAAGCAAATTCACAATCAGCCTCAGCTACTTAGTGAGAGTGAGGCCCTGTTTCAAAATAAAGAATAAAAAATAGGGCTGAGGGTATAGTTTGGAGATAGAATGCCCCTGGGTTCCATCCCCAGAACTGAAAAAAAAAAAGCAAATTACAAACCAGGCATGGTAGTACAGGGTTGTAATCCCAGCATTTGGGAGGCTGAGACAGGAGGACCCAAGTTCATGGTCAGCCTCAGCTACTTAGTGATTTCTTTTGTTCTTTTGCAACTCAGTGAGACTCTGTCTCAAAATAAAGAATAAACTGGGCGTGGTGGTGCACACTTGTAATCCCAGCATTTGGGAGGCTGAGACAGGAGGATCCTGATTCTCAGCCAGCCTCAGCTGCTACTTAGTGAGGCCTTTTGCAACTCAATGAGACTCTGTTTCAAAATAAAAAATACAAAATAGGGCTGGGGGTGTAGCTCGGAGGTAGAATGTCCCTGGGTTCCATCCCCAGTACCGAAAAAAAACCCAAGCAAATTACAAAAACAAATTTCCTTTCCTTCCGTGTAATCCATATCTCTGTATACACTGAAAAGACGCAAACAAAAAGTTGGTGTAATAGTTCTAAACCACTAATAAATAGAATATATATACATATACATACATATATACATATATATACATATATATATACACACGTGTGTGTGTGTGTGTGTGTGGTACTGGGGGTGGGACCCAGGGACTTTCTACCTCTGGCTATACTCCCAGACCTATTTTATACTTTATTTGGAAACAGGGTCTAAGTTGCTTAAAGCGTAAGTAGCTGAGGCTGGCTTCAAAACTGTGGGATCCTCCTATCTCAGCCTCCCAAACGCCGGGTAAATAGAACATTTTTAATCTCTCAAGAACGAGTAGTATAGTAAAAGCATAATAAAATGAAGATGAAAAGGTCTTATTGTTGTCTCATATGTCAACTTCGGACCATTTACATTTTATCCATATTGCTGTAGCTTTTTCTCTTCTAGGCCAGGTATACAAGTTGGTCAGTACCATAGTTGGCAAGCAATTAATTTTAAGTGGTTAAAAAATAAATAGTAAAAAGAGAGAGGTGGCAATTCTGAACCTGGAATTTACAAGGAAGACAGAGAGACAAAAACCTTATTTAACACATCTTCCAAATTACAGTACTTATACCAAATACACACACACACACACACACACACACACACACACACACACACACACACACACACACATATATATGTACTGGGGTAGAACCCAGAGGCTTTCTACCTCTGGACTATACTCCCAGACCTATTTTTGTATTTTATTTGGAAACAGGGTCTCAAAAGAGCCTCACTCAGTAGCTAAGGCTGGCTTCAAACCTGTGCGATCCTCCTGTCTCAGCCTCCCAAGCGGGAGGATTACAAGCGTGCGCCACCACGCCCGGCCCAAATATTGTAATACTCAGAACAATAACCATTTTTGTTATTGTCATCAGAGTTGTTTCAGTTTTGAAATGAAGCTCAAAAGTCAAGGTCAAAAAACCTAACCAGTTTTTCAGTGTCAGTGAAGAAAATGAGAAATAAAGGTTTAAGCTAGTTTGCTAAATTCTGAGAATTAAAAAGTTATTTAATATTTATTTGTTATGTACTTTTGTGTGTGTGTGTACTGGGGATTGAACCCAGGGGCATGCTACCTCCAAACTACACTAGTCCTAGCCCTATTTTATTCTTTTAATTTAAAAATAATTTTTTTTTGCGGTACTAGGGATGGAACCCAGGGGCATTCTACCTCTGAGCCACACCCCCGGCCCTATTTTTTATTCTTTATTTTGAAATAGGGTCTCACTGAGTTGCAGAGGGCTTTAGTAAGTAGCTGAGGTTGTCCTTGAACCACAATCCTCTGGTCTCAGCCTCCCGAATGCTGGGATTACAAGCCTGTGCCACCATGCCCGGTTTATTCTTTTATTCTGAAAGAGGGTCTCACTAAGTTGCTGAGGCTGGCTACGAACCTGTGAACCTCCTATCTCAGCCTCCCAAGTACTAGGATTACAAGTCTGAGCCACCATGCCTGGCAATTAATATTTATTTTTAACAGCTGAAACTCTAGGTTAGGCACACTTATAATAAAGCTAATTTAGGGTTAACAGCATTTATGAACATATTTTATCAAGCTGCAGAATTCTGCCATTATACTTTCAACTATTATTCAGGACATGCGTCTTGACCACTTTAGTAATATCAAGTCACCAGACTGAGTCTGAACACTGTCAGTATCAGGGCTATGTTTGATTTACTATGCCGGGCACCGTGGCAAGCATTTTACCTGCACTTTCATTTACTCCCCATGATGCCCCCAGTATCCTCATTTTTGCAGATAATAAAATTAGGCTCACAGAGATTAAGGCAGCTTGCCCAAGAAGCAGGCTCCTAAGTGGAGCAGCTAGCAGAAACAGGTTTGCTTTCAAAGCCAGCAACTTCGTGTGTACTGCAGCATAGGCCACCAACTCAATATGCCAGATAAGGCTCATTCAATAGGAGACTGATCTTAATATTTGAAATAAGTATTCATCTTTGGTATCAATGACAAACTCCAGTTAACACTGTCTAAACAAGTTACAAGAACCATCTCATAAAGTCCGCATCATCACACATTTTCGAAGAATATTACTACGGCACCTGAACTTTGGCTCCAAATTAAGAATTCTAACATTCATCTACCACCCCGCATAGCTAGACCTTCACATTTAAAACTGCTTGCCTAGAACAGGCCATGGAGTGCAGATATGACTATGCCCAAGATTACTAAGAAACGACAAATGGCAGTTTAAAAAACAATGTTACCTGTGATGAAAATTTAACTTAAAGGAACATTCCTGGCACAACCCTAAAAGCAAACAAACAAACAAACAAATCGTATCACTGAATTTGAATAGCTCTACTGCTACTCTACTTTTAATATCACAAATTCTCATCTTCTTTATATTCCTTTAATATAAATGGGGAAACAAATAATCTGAAGAAAACAATCTTAACCTTTACCACCTCAAAAATGCAGACATACACCCACACATATATACTTGTGTATATACATATTTATAATAATGTATTAGAATGCTTGTGGAATTTAAAATATCTTTACTTTAAAAATGTTGTAAGTTTAATTGTGTTCTATAGATAGCACTACCACATCTCAAAGATAGATAATATGTTATGCAAATATATATTATGTACTAACAATAATTTGGGTATAGTTATTTACTCTGAAGTGCTCTAAGAACTTTCAAATGGAAAGGAGCTTTTCAAATAGTCCCATCACTGTGGCCTCTTCATTTCCTTTGTTTCAGTCCCCACTGGTTGACCTTCCCTGATATGCACTTCCAGAATGAACTCAGAACCAGTCTTTACTGATGGCATTTGAGTAAATTGGTGACTTCTATCATGAGTGAACAGAAAACTCTGAAGATGCAATTACTTAAAACCTAGAGCAAGTTGAAGGCTATTCACATGACAAGGGAGAGGAGCAGCTATTAAGACAGGTATATTAAAAAAAAAAAAACCTTCCTAAACATTTTTTATTGCCTGTCAAAGAGAGTAGATTTATTATCTACACCGCAAAAATATGGCTACATAATCAGGCTATGCTCCCAGCCCTATTTTATATTTTATTTGGAAACAGAGTCTCACTAAGTTGCTGAGAGCCTCACTCAGTAGCTGAGGCTGGCTTCGAACCTATGCGATCCTCCTGTCTCAGCCTCCCAAGTGTAGGGATTACAAGCGTGCACTACCACACCCAGCTCTACATTGCCTTTTCTAATACTCTGCCTCTCAGACATGTCACTTAAGTGACATTCTCAAGTTAATGGAAAGAGATCTTCACTCTACAAATTAACAGCTTACATTTGACATTAGAAATGGTTTACTAAAATGTCACAAAAATGTTAAAAATATAACAATTTTAGGCCAAAAGTCTTTGAGGCATTAGGAAGATCTTAATTCCAGGAAGAAATGTTAACAATTTCTCAGGTAGGTGGAGTATGGTTGGGCATGCCTGTAATCCCAGTACTTGAGATGCTCCAGACAGGAGGACCTCATGTTCGAAGACAGCCTCAGCAAGTAGTGAGACTCTCAGGAACCTAGTGAGACCCTGTTTCAAAAAAATAAAATAAAATACAGCTGGGGATATAGCTCAGGGGTAGAACACCCCTGGGTTCAATCCCCAGTATCAAAAAAAAAAAAAAACAAAACTTTTTAAAGTCTTAAATAGTTTATATGTTTTAAATTCTAAATTAAAAGATAAACTTGGGAAAATCTCATCTCCTAAAGTCAACTTACGTAATTTAACAAGTGCATTTCTCTTCTCACCATGCTCCACATAAGCAAAATTAACTTCCCAACTCTTCAAGCCTTCCTTTTCATCACAATATTTGTTTCCACAAAAAAATTGTCCTGCAAAAAGAAAAGGAATATTAACTCTAGTAGTTAACAGTATTCATCCATATGACTAGTTATTAACTCTAAAATTTACTTTTAAAATATGCAAAATCAAATATCACAGTGAGAATTGTTTTAAAAATTAATGTTAATTATAATAAAAAATTTAAAAGTAAGTTTATCTAAAAAAATAAGTAAAAGCTATATAAAATCAGCATTAAAAAATAACTGACCACGGCAGGCGTGGTGGCGCACGCTTGGGAGGTGGAAACAGGAGGATCCTGTAGGTTCGAAGCCAGCCTCTCTGGCTTAAGAGACCCTGTTTCCAAATAAAAATATATAAAGTAGGTGTCTGGGAGTGTAGCCCAGAGATAGAAGGGTTTCCAGGAACCCCAGTACCACCAAAACAAAACAAAACAAACAAACAAAACTGACCACAATAATTACAGCATGTTCAACAAATGTGTACATAAGCGTCAAATCAAAGAGCTGAAAACTGTTAGCATACAAAAAAAAAAAAATCACAGAATCAGAATCCTTGGTTGAGAAATTGACCTTTTATACGTAGCTACAGAGTTTTAGTGACTCTCTGTCAGGGAATTTTATACTTTGTAAAGTAGGACCACTGAGTGCACTCATTACAACCCTGAAAGAAGAAGTACATTTTTCAAAAGTACATCCTTTCCATGTTTCATTATAATATTGAATTAATATTATAAAATAATTAACATAATGCTATTTATTTAAATTATTAGCATAAGTGAGCACAAAAAACGCATTTAAAAATTCAAATACTTTGCAGCTGGCACACCCTGTATTCTCAGTACCTGGGAGGCTGAGAAAGGAGGATCACAAGTTCAAGGACAATCTTAGCAACTTAGTGAGAATCTCAGTAACTTAATGAGACACAGTCTCCAAACAAAAAATTAGAAAGGGCTGGTGGTATCACTCAAAGGTAGACTGCCCCTGGGTTCAATCCTCAGTACCACTAAATAAATAAATAAATGAATAAATATTCTTATCCTTTGATATAAAGTACAATAAAAAAAAATTAAACCTGATACTCCAAATTAAAAACACTTGTTGCTGATTTTACCACATCATTGTGTCTACTACATTAAAACTTCCAAAAAAAAATGAAGACTAATGATCTAAGAGGGGGAGGGAAAAAAAAACTATGCAACAATTACTTTGGCAGAAAAAGACAGGAATCAAACTTTTATGTATACATAAATAATTTATATTGCAATAATTGGCACCAATAGGAGCCAATCTGCAACCAGAACATTATTTTTATAGAAATGTAAGCAATTCCCCAAATGATCTTAGAACATTAATCTAAAAGACCAATTTATTATTATTATTTTTTGTGGTACTGGGGGTTGAACCCAGGGGTGGTCTACCTCTGAGCTACACTCACAGCCCTATGTTTTATTTTGAAACAGGGCCTCACTAAGTAGCTGAGGCCAGTTCCAAACCTTCAATTCTCCTGTCTCAGCATCTCAAGTACTGGGAATTAAATGTGTGGGCCACCATGCCCAGGTTTAAAATAAGGCCAATTTCTAAAGCAGTCCTTTTATTCATTCCAAATGTTTAAACATGTTTCGTAATATTTGTTAAAAGAGAAACATCAGAATTATAAATAAAATTAGCACAGTAACTTGCTTTCCCCTTCTCAACTAATCCTTCCTTCAGTTACATGAATTTAGAGAATGTCCGTCAGTTTTTTAAAAGGGGGCATTCTAAACTTGCCTAAAAATCCCATCAATAAAACCACAAAATTTTACTGATAGACATTACAGGATCTCTTGTTATTTTAGCTGAAGGCATAAACTAAATGTAACCCTAAGAAAAGCTAAAAATTGATTTAAATTTATTCTCTTTCCTTCTCCTTTTAAATACTTTCAGTGTTGATCCTTTGTGAATTATAGGAAAAAAATCTTACTGTTTGTTTTATTGCATTTCCAGTTGCATACCTGACATAAAACATATGTTTAATCATTTAAAACTGTAACCTTCAGCATGGCATGGTGGCGTACACCCAGTACTTGGGAGGCTGAGAGAGGAGGACTGCAAGTTCAAAGCCAGCGTCAGCCACTTAGCAAGGCTCTCCGCAATGTAATGAGACCACTTCCAAATAATAAACTAAAAACAGGTCTAGGAGTGTAGCCAGGAGGTAGAAAGCCTCTGGGTTCCACCCCCAGTAACACACACACACACACACACACACACACACACACACACACGCACACACGCACACACGCGCGCGCGCGCACACACACACACACACAGTAACCTTTCCTTTCAGTTTAGAAGATCTTAAAATAAAATTAAAATGATTTCCAGATAGTTTTCAGAAATAATAACACATAAAATGCAATTATTCTATGAAGAGCTAGTAAGACAGTATAAAAAACTTTATGAATAGATTAAATCCATACATAAGAAAAAAAGCATTTACTGATTGCCAACCAGTCTTTTGCTTTTAGACTAAACATTTGGGTTCAACTTCAGAGACTCCAAAATGAGAACTAGCCTGTTCAAAAATTCTATTGGGTACAAAGTGATACGTAATTTCTATTTTTCAAAATGTGAATTTGAGCTGGGCATGGAGGTATATACTTATAATCTCAGTATTTGGGAGGCTGAGACAGGAGGATCACAGGTTTGCCACCAGCCTCAGCTGTCTAGTAAGGCCCTCTGTGACTTAGTGAGATCCTGTTTCAAATAAAGAATAAAATAGGGGGCTGCGGGTATAGCTCAGAGGTAGAATGCCCCAGTATGGGGGGAGTGGGCTTGGCTAGAATGCAGCACTATCAACTTATTACTTCAAAATTAATAAGGAAAGCCAGGAATGGTGGCACACACTTGTAAGACCAATACTTGAGAGGCTCAGACAAGGAGGTTTATGTCAGCTATTTAGTGAGGCTCTCCGTAGCTAAGTTAGATTCTGTTTCAAAATAAAAAAATAAAATAGGGCTGGGGGTATAGCTCAAAGGTAGAATGACCCTGAGTTCAATCCCCAGTGCCACACACACACAAATATATAAGTAAAGGGAAAGAATCAAGCCTTCACTTGTTACTAGTTTAAACCTTTAACTCTTTAAAGATTTTCTATTTATCCTCCACTGCATGTTGTAAAGGCAACATTATAAAGGTAAAAATATTAAAGCACATATTCTGACCTTTGCTAACAGGGTATCACAAGTGCATCTCTAATTTTATTTATATGAATGATGATTTATTGTATATGCTAGGAAGAATCTTAACCAATGACTTCAATATTGTAACAAAATATATTGCATTCTATCTGGGCATGGTGGCGCATGCTCGTAATCCCAGCATTTGGGAGGCTGAGACAGGAGGATTGCAGGTTTGCAGCCAGCCCCAGCTACTTAGCGAGGCCCTCTGCTACTCAGTGAGACCCTGTTTCAAAGTAAAGAATAAAAAATAGGGCTGGGGGTGTAGCTCAGAGGTAGAATCCCTCTGGGCTCAATCCCTAGTACCACAAAAAGTAAATAAAGAAAAAAAAAGCTATAGTCTATGAAAAAAGTGAAATTTTAAAAAAAGAATTACCTTTTCCTGATATTACTTCTTTTTCTATTCGCCACCTAAATCCAAACTGATAAGAAAAAAATTACATTCATGCCAAAGTAAATGTGGATATTAAATTTAAATTACATATAAATGTAAACATGGTACAAACCATGACATTTACCAACCTAAAAATAAAATCTTAATTCTCATCATGAAAGCATTTTCTCTTCTCATAGGACTACAGATACTGGAAAATACACTTACTAATACTTATTTACCTGTTAAGGACAATCTTCTTTACTTTTAAATCATCCTAAATTTTATGTGCCAGGTTACAAAATACTTGTTAATAAGTAATATACACTGTTCTGTGATACTGATAAGAAAAAAAAAGGTTATGGTACAGCAAAGAGCCAATACATTACAGAGCAGAAATGGACAGCTTTAGCCAGGTGTGACTGTGCCCAAATCCTAGTACTGAGACAGGAGGATTTCAGGGCCAAAGCCAGTGTCAGCAGCTTAGTGAGATCTCGTTTCAAAATAAAAAATAAAAAGGGCTGGGACATGTACCTTGTAGGTAGAATGCCCTTGGATTCAATCCCCAGTAAAAAGAAAAAAAGGAAAAGAAAAGAAAAACGACCTTCGGAGTTAGATTATCTAGGTACATGCTTTAGGTCTACCACGTAACAACTGCACACTATTGTACAAGTCATTTAATCTCTTTCGGCCTCAGTTTCCTTTTATATAAAGTGAGATATGAGTACCTAC
Source organism: Muscardinus avellanarius (assembly GCF_963383645.1). Taxonomy (NCBI): domain Eukaryota; kingdom Metazoa; phylum Chordata; class Mammalia; order Rodentia; family Gliridae; genus Muscardinus; species Muscardinus avellanarius. Next base: position 127,001,822 of record NC_137789.1, read on the forward strand.
CTCTCTGGGTGAAGAGGATTAAATGTGATAATACATATAAAGCACTTAGAATAGTAACTAATGCATAGTAGATCAAGGATTAGCACACTATGGCATAACAGTCTGTTCCCTAATTTTATAAATAAGTTTTACTGTGACACAATCACATCCATTAATTTATGTATGCCTAACTTTATAACATTAGGGTTCAATAATTGTGGCAGAGACCACATAACCAGCAAAGTAAAAAATCATGACTATCTGGCCCTTCATAAAAAATTATTTCCCATATAGAACAAGAGAGCACAGGATTCAGCACCTCTGATCTTAGCAGCCTAATCTAAGAAGTCACTCACTGACCTAAAATCCAATATTATTCAGGTTTGTGCCACTGGCCAAGTTTCACTCAGAAACAAAATAGGAACTGGAGCCAGTCTGGAGCTTAAAGTGAAAAGGTGTGTTACACTTCCATCTGAATTCCTAAACATAATTTTGTTTTAGCTGTACTGCCAAAAAAAGTGATCTTTTAAACTATTTTATATCCATCTACTAACTTATCAGCTTTAGTAGCAGGTTTAAGCTTCTATTCAGTTTAACATAATAGTTAAAAGCTCAGTTCCCAACAATAAAAAATCCTGAAGAACAATTTATAAATGAGCCAGGGTTGGTATTTACCCAAATGAACGGCTAAATTATGTCCAAACTAAAATGTAAGATGTCTATAGTAACTTTATTCATAATGGGCAAAACCCAGAAGTAACCACAATGTCCTTCATTAGGCAATCAGATAAATTGATATATCCAGACAGTGTAATGTTATTTAGTGCTAAAGAGAAACACACTATCAAGGCATGCAAAGATATAACTGCATGTCACAATATGCATAAGTGCATACTACTGAGTGAAAGAAGCCAATCTGAAAAGGTTCCATATCACATGATTTTAACTACATGACGTTATAGGGAAGGTAAAACCATGGACAGTACAAAGATCAGTGGTTGCCAGGAGTTAGGGAAAAATGAAAGAGGAGGAACACTAAGAATTTTTAGGGCAGTGAAACTGTTCTGTGTGATACTACAATGTTGGATACACGTTATACATCTGCCAAAATCCAAGGCCTGTACAACACTCAGAGCGAAACCTACAGTAAGCTACGGACTTTGAGTAATAACGAAGAGCTAATGCAAGATCGACAATTCTAACAAATGTTCCCGTCTGGTGGGGGATATTGACAGTAGGGGGCGCTGTGCATGTGTGGGAATATAGGAAGAACTCAGTATTTTCTAATCAATTTTGCTGTCAACCTAAAAATGCTCTAAGAAATAGTCTATTTTTAAAAAGACAAAAACAAAACAAAGGAACCCATTCATCTCCAGAATCTTGCAGCCTGGTACCCAATTCAAGAAAGTGTATCGTTCATTAACTAGTTCCATACGTAACCTTGGAAAAGGTATTCAACTATTCTTTTTCCTAAAATCTAAAAAAATGGAGAAAATTGACAATCTTAACCTCATGGAAGTGTTGTATTAGGAGAGAATTCAGGTAAGTGTTTAGTGCCTGGTTAGCTTCGGGTTTGTTTAATATTTTTTTAAAAATCACCTATTACTTGAATTTGGCAATTTCCTATCTTAAATGCAAATAAAAGCTCAAAATGTTTCAAAATATTCTGGTTAAAACCAATGAAAATAAAATCCTCCAGGTCTAGGGGAAAAAAGAAATAAAGTTCAAACAACTTTTTTATTTTAAGCCTATATACACATTCAATGTATATGCTGCTATTAAACATATTTTGCACTGTGAAATGTATAACAGTAATAGCTTCCAACCTTTTCTTTCATTCATTAATCTTTTCAACAAACACTTATTAAGTGACTATTTACTGGGCTTGGAATTCAATTGATATTAAAAAGCATTATTAAGCCGGGCATGGTGGCACACGCTTATAATCCCCGCGCTTGGGAGGCTGAGACAGGAGGATCGCGCAGGTTCAAAGCCAGCCTCAGCTACTTAGTGAGGTTCTCAGAAATTTAGTGCGACCCTGTTTCCAAATAAAATATAAAATGGGTCTGGGAGTATAGCCCAGAAGTAGAAAGCCTCCGGGTTCCACCCCCAGTACCACCAAAAAAAAAAAAAAAAAGCATTATTAAAATAATGTCTGTCACCCAAGAGGCTATATCTTCTGGGGGGATAAGAATATAACAGCCGGGCGTGGTGGCGCACGCTTGTAATCCCTGCGCTTGGGAGGTGGAAACAGGAGGATCGCGCTGGTTCGGAGCCAGCCTCGCTGGCTTAAGAGACTCTGTTTCCACATAGATGTTAAAAATAGGTCTGGGAGTGTATACCGGAGGTAGAAGGGCTTCCAGGAACCCCAGTACCACCAAAAAAAAAAAAAAAAAAGAAAGAAAGAAAGAAAGAAAGAAAGAAAGAAGAAAGAAAAAAAGAAAGAAAGAAAGAAATATAACAGAACAACTATACTATATTTTTCTAGTTAACAAATGTGTATTTCCTATATCCCTTCCTGACATAAATGTCTTGCTGGTGAATTGGATTAAAGCTAGAGTTACTCAAGGTTTCACATCAAACCTCTCCTCTTCTCATGCTGCCCTTTATCACAGAGAGGTTGCACACGCAAGCAATAAGAGAGAAGACCTGAAATTCCTGACAACACAAAGTCCCATGGTTATTTTCTTGGACATTTACATGAGAGAAAAATAACATACATTTATGTATTTATATACTTATTTATTTTTGCGGTTCTGGAGGTTGAACACAGGGGCATTCTACTTCTGACCTACATACTCAGCTCTTTTTGTTTTTGTTTGGAAACAGGGTCTCACTAGGTTGCTGAGAGTCTTGCTATGTAAGGCTGGTCTCAAACCTGCCATCTTCCTTTCTCAGCCTCCCAAGTACTGAAATTATAGGCACTGGCTATCATGTCCGGCAGAAAACTAACTTTTAGCTTATTTACATCAGTGGACTTTTTTTTTTTTTAATTGTTCTGGCCTTTGCAGCTGAATCTAATCCTAATTGACACAAATATCCAAATATATTCTCAATGATAAAAGATTCTTCAAAGAAAATTAAGAATATGAGCAAAAAGAAGTTCACTAAAAAGGGCCAACATACTTGCTATATATGTGGAATAAAGTTAGGAGTTGGTTAACGAAAAGTTAATTAAACATTAAACAAGGCATTACTTCAACTTTCTCTAACACCTAAAACATGGTATGCCCAAACCCAAATTTATTACCTTCCCCAAAATATGTCCCTCCAAATGCCCTACTTCTCTCAGTAGCCACTCAAAATCTGTGTCATCCTTGATTTCTTACTAGCACTTATTCTCATATGCAATATGAAAATACAATTTGTTTCAAGATTATTCTCCTTCAACTCATTTCCAGTAATGACTTTTAATGCAGAATTCAAGTATTTGATTTTTATTTACATACATTTTCTCCCTCAACTAGACTGCAGTTTTTTCAGAAGGGCACCTCTTATTTATTTTTTTTTTAATTTTTTATTGGTGCACTGTATTCATACATCATAGTGGGATACAAAAAAAAACTTCTGTAGACTTACATGCACACATCGCCAGTCAACCCCCACTCGATCCCCACCCCGTTCCCTCCCCATCCCTCCTTCCCATGCTTGGCTTAGTGGTTGACATCTAGTATTATAGCTATTTATCCAAAATTAAAAATGATAATCTCACATAACAGTTTCATTTGTCTGATACCAAGCTTTTGATAACTTAAAGATAACATTTCAATATTTCTTTTTGCTTTCTTTCTTACCAGAGAATATTTTTTCTTTTTTTTTTTTTAGGTGAAACTATCATAAATTTATATATTTATTTTTCAGAAAAAAAATCTATCCTAATATGGAGTATGGACTCTAGATGCCCAAAACAATCTCGAAAAAGAACAAAGTTAGAAGATGTATATTTTCTGATTTCAAACCATATAAAGCTACAATAATTGAAACAGTGTATAATCCACAATATTTGGCCCAGTTTCAAAAAATACTAAAGAAAAATTTATAAACGAGTCAGGGTTAAAAACCTGCTTTGTTAAATGCTCCTAAAAAGACAGTATGTCATATTCAATGTGCAGCCTGGTAGCCTCAAGTAACTCCAACTGTTATGGTGCTTTGTGGATTAGATATGGTTATCAGCTGGTAAAGAGATAAAAGCTGTAATGAGAATCTATGATAATTTACAAGAAACAGAAATTTGGCCTACACAAAGTACATGAGCTTATAAATGGGGTTATTTTAAAAATTCCTTATATTGTCTATAAGAAATTGGGAAGCAAAAACACATTAAAATAACTACTAAAAATTAATTAATTAATTTATTTATTTATTTATTACGGTACTGGGGATTGAACCCAGAGGCATTCTACCTCCAAGCTACACCCTCAGCCTTCTTTTTTTATTCTTTATCTTGAAACAGGGTCTCATTAAGTTGCAAAGGGCCTAAGTAGTTAATGCTGACCATGAATATGCAATCCTCTTGTCTCAGCCTCCCAAGTACTAGGATTACAAGCATGCATCACCACACCCAGCCATAACATACATTTTTATGCAATATTTTTTCTCTCATACTTCCAACTGAGGTTGTTTGGATCACCTACCTAGGTACTGATTTGAAATTTGCAATAGGAATAAAAATAACTTTAAAACTAAGTAAAGCAAAATGTAAAATGGGGATGGAAACCTGCCATCACTAAGTAGCACTGATTGAAAAGTTAACTTTACCATATAATCAATTAAAAAGCACCTATCAATTGGAAACATCACCTGGGAAACAAGACATCATTCTGAGGTGTTAAATCACTCATCATAATCACCAGAGGCTCTAGACCAGGATCAGGATCAAACAGGATCCAGCAGCCACTTGTGTTTAATTTTAGACTTTTCAAGTCTTAGAGCACAAAAGAAAAAGCACCCTTGTCCTTTATAAATTGATGGGCCCTTTGTAAGTCCCATGGCTACAGAGGTTAAATAGTCAAATGATACTTCACAGGTACCAGACAACTAAGACCAGAAATAGCATCATTAAAAGAATAATGTGGGTCATGGCAGTATAATAAAAATTAATACTGTAGTGAATAAGAACTTCTTTCTATAAATATTTAAAGGGCATACCTTATTTTCTTTGTATCTACTGAGATCTGCTATGCAGTATTCCTTGAATAATTTATCATAGTATTTTTTTGCAAGTTTCTTCTCCCTAAATCCAGAAGAAAAATGTAAGTATTCTACATTTAGAAATCCAACCATAGTTTGCTACTTGAAAGGGATGTTAAATAACGCATATGATATAAATCTTAATGTTTTTAAAGAGACCCATTACTTGTGTATGTATAGAATTTCTAGATGTCAAATATTAAAAGTGGTTCTCTCCAGAAGGGAAACATCAGAATTGTCAGAAATGAGAAGGAAAATGACTCTTCATTTTTTATCCTTTAAATCATTTCCTGGTATTACTTTTCCCAGATTATTTTAAAAAAATTGTAAAGAAGCCTAAAATAGCAAATTACAAAACAGGACACAATACTGTAAAACTTTTAACGATCAAGTCAAACAAGAAGACAGTTAAAAGCGCCAAAGATTACCAAAAGAATGAAACCAGATTAGAGAATCCTAAACATGATTTTATGTTCTCCAGAAGTGTTGTATGAAGGGGCTGAATGCCTTGGATAAATGACAACTAAGAAAACAAAAGAACAAGAGAGACAGGACTAAAGCGTTTAAGCGTTACAATTCTGAAGACTAAAATTACCAAGTCATCTCCATCTCATCCTCCTCATTCCACAGGAATCTATGATTTTCTCGTATAACATCCAAGTCTGTCTTATCATTTTCCCTAGAAAATAAAGCAATTTCAATTTAATTTGAAAAAATTCATCAAAGCTAGGATGAGAAACAAAATAAAACACTAAATAAGAAAATTTGCATGGAAGTAAGTTTCAGAAACTAACCAAAGTTAATACTACTCCACTGAGATCTAATTTTTTAGAAATATAGGAAGTACCTCATTTTACTAGTTTCTGAAAAGACTGAGTAAAAGAGGAAGAGAGGTGAAGGGGATGAGCTTTCAGATTTGGAGATGAGATGGTCGTAAGTTTTTAGGGCAATACCAACTCAGAAAATTAAGTCAGAGGAAGAAATTCCATGTAAGGCAATAAAGTTTTGACATTCATACAGGAAAGACTCAGATGTGTGGATATTCTGGAGTGAGCCTTCTTGTTTACCCAACCTTTTAAAAGCCATCCGAAGCATTAAGATCTTAGGTGTCATTGTTTCAAACATCTTTGTCAATAGACACATGAATGTGAATATTCCTCACATTCCCTTTAATTGCCAGGGTGGTATCTGGCTCAGTGGGTGAGGAGGCTGAGGCCTCTTGCTGAGAAAATGGGATTCAGAAGACCTACTTTAGCTGGAAGCCGTGGACGGCCTCTCTACCTTACTATGTCCAGGGAACATGAGGGAACAAGAACGCAAGGACAGTGACAGAATAGGAAAACACGGTAGCTGTGGGGTTTTAAAGTTATCCACACTCGCCAGGCGTGGTGGCGCACGCTTGTAATCCCAGTCCTTGGGAGGCTGAGACAGGAGGATCACACAGGTTCAAAGCCAGCCTCAGCTACTTAGTGAGGCTCTCAGCAACTTAGTGAGACCCTGTTTCCAAATAAATTATAAAATAGGGCTGGGGATATAGCCCAGAAATAGAAAGCCCCTGGGTTCCACCCCCGAGTACCACACACACACACACAAAAAGTTATCCACACTTTACACTTTCCCTCTATGGAAACTTCATGATACTTACCCCAAACGCTTGAAGTCTTCCCTTTTGCCACCATAGTATAAAATATAGTCATTTACAAACTTTGTATGCCTTTGATACTGAAATGCAAAATATTAAGGATTTTATTCATTTTATTTATTAGTTGTACTGTATTATATTACTGAGAAAAAAAGTTAAAAAAGTTTAAAATGGGTCTACTTAGCTTTTAAAAATATGCATATATATGTGTATATGCATACATCAATATACGCATACGCTTATATATTTAAAAAAAATCTAGGGGGGTATATATTAAACCACTAAGAATGAAGACTGTAAATTACAAGGGCTTTCACGTTTTACTAAATACTTTTCCAAGCACATACTACTATGATAAAACACATCCCTGTCAAGGGAGAAAGAATGCCTCCTAATTTACTGCTGGACTGCATGTACCCATATACTACCATTTATTTTAATAATCATAACATGGAAAATAAGGAAATGATGACCAGGCATGGTGGCACACACCTGTAAGCCCAGTACTTAGGAAGCTGAGATAGGAGGATCACAGGTTCTAGGCCAGTCTCAGCAATTTAGTGAGAGCCTTGAATCTTATCCTTCAAGCATTTTAAAAATAAAGACTAAAATATAAGGGCTGGGGGTGTAGCTCAGAGGCAGAACCTCCTGGATTCAACCCCCAGTAACAAATAAATAAAAGTAAAGAAATAATGGCTTCTAAAAATAGAAAAAATTATCTTTCATTATTAATACAGCTGTTTTAGTCATGATAAAGCCTCTAAATAGAAGATAATGTTCATAATATTAAGTCCTAACATTAAACTTTCAAAAAAAGCGAATATGAGAAATCAGATGTTATTTTTTCTACTTTTAGGGTTTTTGTTGTTGTTGTTGTTGTTGTTTTTGCGGGTCTGGGAATGGAACCCAGGGACATCTGACCTCCGAGCTATACCCCCTGCCCTATCTGCCCTATTTTTTTTTTAATTATTATTCTTTATTTTGAAACCAGGTCTCACTGAGTGGCAGAGGGCCTCACTAAGTAGCTGAGGCTGTCCGTGAACCACGATCCTCTGGTCTCAGCCTCCTGAATGCTGGGATTACAGGCATGCGCCACCACGCCCGGCTACTTTTAGTATTCAAAGAATCCACATAAACACCTTTATTTTCAAAGCAGTGTTTTAAAAAGCTCAGTAGCACTCTGTCTAGAGCCAAATGTGCACACAGCAGAGCTGACCTCACCTTCTAAAACACTGTGACTATATCCTATTAAAATATGTAGTGATTTAATCGATCACATGTTCTAATAGAATGTTTAATCAGAATATGACACTTTCAAAACTAGTAACAAACCCATTAACATTTCAGGAAAGAGACAGACAGACAGACAGACACACAAGCAGGCAGGCTAGCCAGCCAGATATTGGGGTTCTACCCCAATTACAACTAACTGGTTACATGACTGCAGCAAGTCACTTGCCTTATTAGAGCTAGGATCAGCAACTTTTCTGTAAAGGACTAGATGGTAAATATTGCAAGCTTCACAAGTCATTTAGCCTCTGTGGCAATTACTCAGCCATGTCAGGTTAGCATGAAGGCACCCATAGACGACATATAAATTACTAAGCATGGCTATGCTCCGATACAATTTTTTTTATGTACAAAAACTGTTGGTGGTTGGGACTTCTGCTTCCAGGAAAATGGAGTAGACGAAGATGTATTTTTCCCTGTTCCTTATACTAACAACAACCAATAACCTTGGAAATTATATGTAAAACAGATAGAAAAAGATTTTGGAAGGTGGAGAAAAGGCACACCAGGTAGAAACCTTAGGTTGTATGCTCCCAGGTGTTCTTTTTGTCTTTTATATCCCAGACTTGGAAGACAAACTGGCAACCTGGAAACACCAATAGGCACAGACTAAAAGAGCCTCAACCAAAAGCTGATTCTCTCTAACCAACTAACCCAGAGTCAGCCTAGCAAACTGGATAACTTTAGACAATAACACCCCCCCAAAAAACCTGTGGTTCCCTCCTTCATCCATTTAAGACAAGGGATGGATCTTCACTCTCACCAAACTGCAACTAAATGCCCTAATGCCCCATGGTGTCAGATGAGGCCGCACAGATGTTCAGATGCCAAAGGAACAAGTGGCAGGTGAGTCCATGGGAAAGTAGGAGGCAAGAGGAATGACTAAAGTAGACACAGTGGTACTTCTCTAGTGGAAAAGGAGTAGGATGAATACAAAGTAAAACAGATGAGCACAGGTAAGGGGTATATGAAATGGAGACTGTCTCCTTCTCCCAGTCCTACCCACAGCAATCGATGCCCAGAAATACTTGAGGTGTTGTTTGGCTTCTCCTTCATCCTCCAATATGTCCTGCAGGAGATGCATGGCCAGTGTCGCAGTCAGTGTCACAAGCCCTGGTCTTACTTGAAAAGCTGAGTAAAGACATGACTGTAACAGGGAAGCAAGTCATAATTAACAGACAGCCTCCAGTCATGTCTGAGAATTAAAGCCATGTAGGAGGAGGGCAGTTCATAAACAGATTAATTTTAAATATAAGTTTTATAGAGAACTTAAATAGCCAAGGACTAGGAAGAAATGAATGCATTAAAATAAGATTAAAGATAAGAGAAGGATAGAAAATGGAAATGTTAAAAGTTTGACAAAAGCAAGATGGAAAAAATTTGCAGGTTCACAGGCTCCATAATAATTAATAATAAAATAATAAAAATATTTTATGACTTTTGTCTTTAAATCTTTCCTGTGTTTAAGAGAATAATACCCCCCCAAGATGGCAAATTCTACATTAATACACACTTATCAGAAACATACAAAGGCCTTTTGATTTCATAAGATTTTATGACTAAAAAAATAAAAAATCAAAATTTAAAATATCCTAATTATGAAATCCAGAAATATTAAAAAGGATACAGCATCCATAGATATGAGATGAAATCTTCTATTTCTTGCTTCTTCCCTGTTTAAAAAAATTTTATATAAGCAAATTCAAATGTTTACTAATTAACGTAATTGAATCCCCTAATCCCTGAGTTTATAAAACATCTTAAGCCAAAAATGTAATTTATATTGAAATATCATACCTATCCAGCAATTCTGCTGCAACTTGCTTATGGACCACCTTTCCATCTTTTTCTTTCTGAAATGGCTTTTTGAGCAGTAAATCATCTTCAACTGTCCTGGTGAATTAATAATAAAAATTATTAGAAGCACTGACTTTTCTCAAAAAGTATTTTCTAATTCTTTATATTTTTATAATTGAGCATTTTTTTTTTGTTATTGTTGTGTGTTGAGTGTGTATATGTGTGTTTGAGGCGGCGGTACTGGACACTGAATCCAGGGGCATTCATTTTGAAACAGGATCTTGCTAAATTGCTGAGGTAGTCCATGAGCCTATAATTCTCCTATCTCAGCCTTTCAAGTACTAGGATTACAGGCCTGCACTGCTGTGCCCAGCCTCAAGTCTCTTTTTGTTTGTTTATTTGTTTGTTTTTACTGTTTGTTTGTTTTTACTGTGCTAGGGATCAAACCAAGGACCTTACACATGCTAGCAAGCCATTTATCAATGAGCCATATCTCCAGCCCAAATAATTCAAGTGTTAAAAAAGACTCAATGACCTTTCATGAGACATTTTGCATCTCTTTAATTCCAATAAAATGGAAAAGATGAAACTAACAAATGCTTGAGTTCAAGTGTCATACCATTCAGGTTTTTAATTCAAATCCTGACTCAGTCATTTACATTTTAATCTCAATTTGGTAAATTGCTTAAGTTCTCTGTTTGCAAAATAGGAATAAGGAAGCTTTTGGTAATAAATAATATGGAAAAAGGCTACAGACCAAAGATCATCAGCCCTGGTTATGTAGATAAATATAACCCTAGAGCAGAGTGCTCAACTAGATTTACTCAAATTCTATTCTTACAAATTAATATTTTTGAATAAAAAATTAGAAAACATAAGTTACCATAAAATGTAACCTATTATAATTATTACTATTCTTTTGGCTATCTATAAAGACTGAATATCTTATAAAAATGTTCTGTCCCTGTTTTGCCTAATATATTGCTCTCACTGTGAAATAAGTAACCAATTTCTAAAAGTTGGTTCGTATGATTCAGTTGACCACTCCTGAATTAATGGATAAAATTGAGTTTCGAAGCACAGAAAGCTGAGTGTAGTGTCCCTAAGAGTATCAGTTCAGACAAAATGAAGCATCCTTATGATGCCCAGGCTGTATGTGCTGGCAGTTCTTTTCCCCTTCATTCAATCAAACCTTCCATGAGCTTCTTCCCTTGACCTGCTTGTTCATGTAAACACAGGGACTGTTCTGTGTTATAATCTCACCCTCCTCACTAACCCTGCTTTGAAGGTAAGTGCTAAGGAGAGAGCACCGTGCCCTTCTGAGCTATGACATTTGCAAGGACACAGTCCTTAACAGTTGAATGAAAATACCTGCAACAGAGAAAGCTGATACTTTTCATTTCTTTCCCTTTCCCCCCTTCCCTTCCAATAAACTTCACAACACAAACTTTCTTCTTATTTCTCTCCAAGTGGTCTCCAATTTTGACTCCATTTTTATAGTTTAGTGCATAAATATTCATTCACTACAGCAGTTGTCTTCACATGCAAACCCAATCCAAAAACTCTATTATTTATACCTCATAGCAATCTAGAAAGGCTGTAAAATACGGATCAATAAAAAAAATTACTTACCTTTTTTTCCTTTTACTAGATTCTCCACCATGTTCATCATCACTAAAATCAGAGTCATAGCCTCCATGACCATGCATCTGCAAAGGAGTATAATGTCAGCTATTTACAACTTAAATTGCAAATTGCTCAGGAAACAGAAAGGTTAGAAAGTAAAAGATCTTATATCACCGCAATAATTTTAAGAACTGTGGTAGAAAGAGCATTGTCCACGGGCTATCCAGCCATCTAAACTTTCGATCACTTTGAAATAACAGACTTGCCCTTCAGATAATGCATTATTTTCTACCTTTAATGACCATTTGGGGAACAAAGGAGGTTACCCTTTGGCCTTTCTATTGAAAATCAGGTCTAGAAGTGCAAAGTGACTGCATACAGGGTTTAGCAGTGCTTCACTTTTATTTGACTCACAGGAATAGTTACTGTGTATAGTCATGCATCCCATAACTGTTTCAGTCAACAGCAGACCACATATATAACAGTGGTCCAAGAAGATTATAATGCAGCTAGAAAATTCCTACTGCTTAGTATTTTTACTGTACCTTCTCTATGTCTAGGCACACAAATGCCACTGTATTACAACTGCTTATAGCATTAAGTAGTGGCATGCTATACAGATTTGAAGCCTACCATATATACTATATATGTGATCATACAGCCCAGGCATGTAGTAGATTATGCCATTTAGGTTTATGTCAGTATACCGTGATGTGTATACAATGATGAAACAAGGATTTTCTCAGAAAGTGTCCCTATCATTAAACAGTGGATGACTATACGTATCACTAACTTTATCCCAGACATTGTGCTTCACACTTTACAAACAATGCCTGTGATTCTGCAAATTAGGAATGGTTATCTCCATTTTAGGGAGGAAAAAAAAAAGCAAATTAAGAGAACCTAAGTAAATCAGCCATACAATGAAAATAAGCATCTAAACTGATTCAATTCTTACACGCAGTTTCAACTATTCCAGACTACCTCTCTCAAATACGATTAACTCTATCCCATCAGAATTACAGTTTTTGTGAAAGATGCCCTATTAATTGGTGAAAGTTTTCCTGATATCTCTTTCAACCTATGTAAAGATACCCATTTTTCTTTAATTTTCTTCAAGGTAAGTAACCTTCCCTTTGGCTTAGTTTTGTTTCAATTCATTTTTAAATTGACAGTCTTAGAAATGCTGAAAGACCACAGCAGTCACACAGTTCTGTTGGAGGAAGCTCCTGGTTCCAGCACTGCATTGAATTTGGGACACACTTTAAGGGGTAAAGATGATGTCATAAACACTCAACTCACATAACTGAAAAGAACCAGTCCAGATCAAATGACTTAACTTTTTTTTTTTTTTTTTTACTTTAAGATTCATGACAGTATAGCAGGAAAAAGAACTCCCTGAACTTCACACATTGGACCTAGGACATTAATTTAGATTAAGAACATTAAGATTTTTTGTCTTTATGTGCCTTACTAAATCATCCCCCCCTTTGAGCTTCACCTGTTAAATAAGATAGCTACACCAAATAATCCTCAAATTTTGAGTCAGTGATCTTTCTGTAATTCCATTTTCAAACTCAGGTCTTTTCCCTGCCCCACTGAATTCTATAGAGTGGAAGACTCCAGCCAAGACTAGAGATAAATATTAGAAGTCCAAAGTTCCAACCCTACCCTGGCTTACATCAATCACTGCCTTACCTATCTGGATTTTACACCCTTTACTAGTTCGGTTTCTGGCTAGGGTGATCTTACCACATCTGTTCTGGTCCTACATCCTCATTTCTTGATGGTAAGAGACCATCGAACAGAGCTTGGAGATATGTTCTAAAATCAGCTTACCAAAATTCAAAGACTGGCTCTGCGCTTTTCATTTGTCTTTTTTTGGGCATGTTCCTTAACCCCTCTCTGAGCCTCAATTCCCCTATTTATAAAATGAGGCTGAGCGCTGACTTCATAGGATTAAACGAGCTAGCACATCTAAAGGGTTTCAGAAGAGTGTCTGTTGGCGTAAGCCCTGAAAATGTTAACTGTGCGCGTCAGAATCTCGTTCCCTCACCCGCGAACCCTGGCTCCCACCCTCCCGGTCCTTTTACTTCTGACGTTTCGTGTACCCCATACCCACCTTAACTCAATAAAAGCTCTCGCTCACATCAGGTTACGAACAAACTGAGAAAGACCAGGGAAAGCTCCAGAACGGAGACCTCGGGTGTCTCCAGGATCTGGTACCCGCCCCTTGCCTCCAAATAGTCACCAGCAACTGGTAGGAGGAACAAGTTTTGAGGTCCTTCTTTCCGACAGCCAATATGCCTACGGCCCTTCTGAAATACCCCTTCCCTTCCTCCCAGTTCTGCCAAGTTCGCCTGTGAATCGTGGCAGCTGCAGCGACCACCCAAGAGCTGAGAGGGCCGCTGCAAGGCCCACCCCGGGGCCGCGCAGCCCTGAATCGCCGCCTTCCCGCTCCCGCCTCTCCCTACGGGTCCCGAAGGCGAGCCACTTCCGGTCCGACTCGAACGCGCGTCACACCTAAAAGGCGCCGTCCCCGGATACGCGGACCGTGTGCAACAGGCAGAACAGCTCCGGGAAACAAGATTAGCAAGAGAAAAGGTCCGGAAGGGGAAGCAAAAACTGATTTCGCGAAGTCGCAGTTCCTAATTCCCCCCACCCCACCCTCCGGGCCTCCTTCCTTTCCCCTCTAGGGAATCCAACATGTAGTACTGTGTGGCACTGCCCGCAGCTCAGCCCACGCCTTTCTTTTGAAAATGCATTTTGCTTTAGAAAAAACCCAGCTTGCCTATCACTTGCCGTCCTCTCTCTAGTAACCTTAGTAACGCCTCCTCAGAGCATCCTCGCCCAGCATCTCAGCCTCAGATCAGCCTCTCTCTTTCCTCTCTCCCCCCAAAACAGTTCTCATAATTAGAACAAAAATAACTTCCCATCGTTTCACCTCCCACACAATAGGTTTTGTTCCAAATGCAGTGCTGGTGGCAGAAGAGCTCATGAAATTTGTGAGGAAAGAAAGAAGAGGGAGCAGCGAGAAGATTTCACAGGGTCGCGATTTTCTGCCAACCAGCGACCTGGCACGTGCGAAAAGGGATCCAAAATAGAACCTTAAAAAAATAAAAGGGAAGAAACTAAAGTTAAATTATTTTAAGCTCCACCAGGTTCTTCCTGCATCACGCCTTCCCCTGCATCATGACGTCCCATTCTGCTTTCCATTCTAATTCATGGATTCAGGACTTGTCTCCCTCTGGCATCAGCTTTTATTCATCTTTGCTTCCTCTTCAGTACCCAACACCATCCATTAGAAATCACAAGCACTAATTAAATATTTGCTGAATTGAATTGTCATGCCTCTGGCTTTTGCAGCGGGCCCTTTTTAGAAAAAAAAAAAAAAAACCTTAGGACTTGATGCACGTTCATTTTACATCTTTTATCCTAAACAGTAGATAACAATATCCTTATCAGTTCAAGTCTCCTTCTGTCCCTGACAATGAATTATAGATACACTCAGCTCTACCCAGTTCAGTTAATGTGATCTTGCAAAACTGTAAGGTAAGTGAAATGATTATAAATTCCATTATTTCATAATGCAGTTGGATTATACTTTAATACAAAAAATGCTTGCTCCGAAATTTAAAGCAATCAGAAGCTTCAAAATTTAATGTTATAGTATATCATAAACCTTTTAGGTAAATATCCAAAAATACTTTGTTTTACTTATTGCTAATAAACCCAAACTCATCTGTACCTGGCATCCAATTTTTTTTTTACCAATATTTGACATTTATTAGCACTTCCCTTCCATTCCTAGTATCTTATCTGTTGCTTCATTTCACTCTTCCAACAACCCTGTGCTGCTGTTATTGTCCCCATTTCTTTAATGGAGAAGAAGGAAGCATGATGAAGAGAGGCACAGAACCGAAAGCCACAAATGTGGTAAGGCTTTAGAATGTCAGTACTTGTCTCTACCAGCTCCAGCTTCCCTCTACCCCCACTCAAAGTTTGTGTGGGAAGTCACTTCTGGTTCCAACATTTCTAAGAATGTCATATATTTTGCTACCAGTCCATTCAAGCAAAGATTTCCAGTTTTCACTTTGAGACAGCAGCTGTCGAAAGGAATTAAGTAGAAACTATACGTTAAAGATAGATCACACGATCTGAATTTTAAACAGTACTGAGCCCCGCATGTGGCACGTGGTCCCTGCAGGCCCAGTTACTTTGGAAGCTGAGGCAGGAAGATTGCATGTTTGAGGCTGACCTGGGCAACTTAGTGAGACCCTGTCTCAGCAAAATAAAATAGATAAAATACAATGACTGGGAGCCAGGCCTGGTGGTGCACACATGTAATCCCCGCTTGGGAGGCTGATACAGGTGGATCGCAGGCTTGAGACCAGTCTCAGCAAATTAGTGGGACTATTTCCAAATAAGTAAAAAAAAAAATTATAAGCACTGGGATATAGCTTGAAGGTAAAATGTCCCTTAATTCAGTCTCAGTATCAAACAAGTAAACAAAAAACAATAGCAACAAAAGGCTGGGTGTGTAGCTCAGGGATAGAGTGCTTTCCTAGCATGTGTGAGGTTCTGGCTTTAATCTCCAGTAAATAAATAAATCCTGCTAATGAAATGTAGAAATGCAAGAGCAGCTGGATACAGAGAGGCAGGGAAGAGGTTTATGAGAACAGAAAGCACAATTGTTGGGATTGGAGATGAAGACTTTAAAAGTGAGTTTAAAAAATAAATGATAGAAGTTGTGACTCATTTGGGCCTAGAAAAGTGAAAGGTGCTTCCAAAGCTGAGGATATTGAAAGAACAAAGTTCCCTAATCCAAATGGAGGCAGTAACTAAACAATGACATCTTCTTACTGGAAGCATAGGTTGGATTTGGATGGGCATTTATTTACAACTATAGCAAAACATACAAAAGACTAAAATACCTCTTCCTCAAATTATGATGTTTGTATACTTTGTTTTAGATACTCTCTACTGCCTGGTCTTTCTCTATCTGTTCATGTTATTGTGGGTCCCTCTCGGTATATCACTCCTTCCAACACAACATTTTTGCCCCCTTTTCCCCATCAAAAGCTGCTCTGATTCAAAGTCAACCAGACTTGCATTGGTGTTGCGTTCCTGTCACTCGCTAGCTAGGAGACTTTGAGCAAGTTATTTAATTCTCTGAGTCTTAATTTCCTTATTTATAAAATTGGTTAATAATAGTACCTATGTGATACGGCCTGCCTAAGTTAAAAGAGAACTTCTATTCATTTTAAAGACTTTTTATTTAGAAAGAAGTTAAGCCACCGAGTAGAAAAAAATTTTGCAATATCAGAACATACACAGAACTTGTAAAATCCACGTACAAAGTGCAGAAACCCAATAGAAAAATTGGCAAAAGACATGAACAGACCATTCACAACAAAGATATCTAAACTGGCAATGGTAGAAAACAAATGCTCATCTTTGCTGTGATCAGGAGAGAAATGCTCATTAAGAACACAGTGCACACTGCTCCATGCCCCCCACAAGGGCTAAGTGAGAAGACAGGTTCAGTGTGGGCAATGATGTGGTAGAACTTTTACTTTCATATGCTGATGGTGGGAGTATAAAGTGTTTTCCAGTCATCTTTGAAAACATGTTTAATAGTACCTACTAACACTGAATATACATATCTTATGTGCATATATTCCCCTCCTCAGCATGTCGCCGGCAGATGTGTCCATATGTTTACTGAAAGACCTGAACTGGAATGCTCATCCCCACTCTCTTTGTAAGGAAATGATGGGAAGCAATAGGAATGTCCATCAGCATCAGAACAGTTAAGGAAATTGTGGTTTATTTGCACATTGGGATACTGTACAGTAAGGAACACGAACAAGCTGGAACTGTGTGCAGCTGTATAGATGAATCTCAAAAACAGAATGCTGAGGAAAAGCAGGATTGTACATGCAAAGACTTTGTACGTGATCCCACTTACATAAAGGACAAAAACAAGTGAATATAATAACTGTGTGAGATAATACATATGCTAATTCGCTAAATTTAGTCATTAGACATTGTACATGCAATATATCATAATAAGTGCATAAATTTTATTCATGGATTTAAACAACAAATGCAATCTATCTTGTTCTAAGCCAGGATAGTGGTTTCTGTGGTGGGGGAGAGGGAAAGTGACAGAAGGGGCCCAAGGCAGAATTCAGGGGCTTCTGGGAAATGATAATGCCCTGCTTCTTATCCTGCTCTCCACTATGTGAGTGGCTATGATTTGTACACTTTTATGTATATGTGTTGTATTTTATAAGTTTAAACTTTTTTAAAATTTAATTGCTCCTAAGGGTTTTAAAAACTTTGACGCAAGCCAGGTATGGTGGCACATACCTGTGAACACAGTACTTGAGAAGCTGAGATGGGAGGATGGCAGGCTCAAGGCCAGCATCAGCAACCTAGCAAGGTTCTGAGCAATTTAGTATGAACCTGTTTCAAAATAAAAATAAAATAGAGCCAGGAGGGTGGAACTCAGGTAGAATGCCCCTGAGTTCATCCCCCAGTACCAAAAAGAATAAAACCCTTAAAATGATTTCAGACATGAAAGAAGAGATCAGATAGTAGATAGGTAGAGTTTCCTGGGGCCTCAGAAATCATACCACATAAGTGCTTACATAGGCACGGAGGCAGAGGCAGGTGGGGCTCTGTAAGTGCTGAGAAAGACTCTGGTCAGTTTCCAAAGGACTGGAAGTGCCCAGGCCTTGAACACTTGGCAAGGTCAGCCTGTACTTCCTGCCCATTTCTAAGCCCAGACCTTGAAGAAAGCAGGTACACATCTCCATGGAAAAGCTCGGCCCTTGGACAGAGAGAGGCACAGTCCAGAATCTATCTTTTGCAATCTAGCCAAAGGCTGAGGGCATGCTTGTATGGAAGCTTGGATAAGATGCCAGAGACGGTGCACTGAACAAATACTATAATTGGAATAGACATTGGAGGGCAAAATGGAGAGACAGCAGTATACCAATTAGCCAAATGAACTGATTGTCATTTTTACACCTGCTCCCTGGAGTCAAGAACAGAGACAGGCTGTCTATAAAATCTTTCTTTGAGACAATTGTGGGTAGGAGCCTTGTGATGAAGAGATAGGGAGACACTTAATGGACAGATAAGATGTGAGGCAGAAACCAGCAATACTAAATGTCACCGGAAAACTGATGTGCTGATTTTTTCTTGTTATATAATATATTCTATAAAGATCAAATGCCTCACTCAGGAACTGCAAGGGGGAGAGAACTACTATAGTAATGAAGAGTTATGGGTGCTGTGTCTCTGATATTTACTCAAGGGCTGTTGGGCCTGGGGCTATAATCATGAAAAAACCATAATCTCCAACATTAAGTCACCCCTAGGGGGAACTCAGACATGATTACAATACAGTGGAGTGGACAGTAATAGGAATGGGCCCAAATGGCTTGGGGAATACCAGTAAGGGGCCTTAATCCTGAAAGAGGGAGACCAGAGTACTTCAGAAATAGACAACTTTTAAGCCAAGCATGGTGACCCATGCTTTTAACCCCTGCATTCGGGAGGCTGAGACAGGAGGATAACAGTTCATGGCCAGCCTCAGCTACTTAGTGAGGCCCTTTGCAACTCAGTGAGATCCTGTTTCAAAATAAAGAATAAAAAATAGGGCTCAGGATGTAGCTTGGAGGTAGAATGCCCCAGGGTTCCATTCCCAGTACCAAAAGAAAAGAAAGAAAGAAAGGAAGGAAGGAAGGAAGGAAGAAAGAAAAAGAAAAAAAGAAATAGACAACTTTCTGTTCAAAATGCTTAAACTACAGGGTTTAAACCTGCTCCACATTGTGCTGACTTTGCATCTAAAGGATGGGGAGTTTGTGAATGTCTTCTTGGGACTCCCTAACAGCTCCTCCAACATAGGGTATAAGCAAGAACCTCATATTTG